>NC_142937.1:54358467-54538467 GCF_046866305.1 Octopus bimaculoides | reverse complement strand
TAAACCTTTCAATGCAGTGCCCCAACATAGCCACAATACAATGGCCAAAACAAGTAATAACCTCCACTTTGGGCAGGAATTTTAGTGGGAGGGTTAAGTTGATTACATCAATCCTATAACTTGACTGGCACTTTATTTTATCAACCTCCAAAAGGATGAAAAACAAAGATGACCACAGTAGAATTTGAACTCAGGATGTAAAAATAACAGAAGAAATGCTGCTATGCATTTGTCCAACACACTGACAATTCTGCCAGCTTACTGCCATACTACTACAACTAAAAATGGTTTCAAATTTTGCCATAAGGGCAGCAATTGGGGTGGGGCTGAGTCAATTACATCAACCCCTGTGTTTCACTGGTCCTTATTTTATTGACCCCGAAAGGATGAAAGACAAAGTCAACCTCGGCGGAATTTGAACTCAGAACATAGTGACGGGTGAAATACCGCCAAGCATTTCGTCCAGCATGTTAACAATTCTGCCAGTACTACTACTACTACTACTACTAATACTACTACTAATAATAATAATAATAATAATAATAATATAAAAGCATACAACCAATAGTAGTAGGAATTATCTACAGTACTGAAACTAAAGAAGTTATACTTCCATGGTTGAGCTACAGTGAGCAGTATTCAAAATAGGATATTTTACAATAGTAAAATGTGCAGGAGTTTAAACATTTTGTGCTCCTCCTTAGTGGCACAGTTAATATATAAATTAAAAATAGCTAAGATAATAAACCTTAGAAGACTAAGCAAATATAAAAACATATTGCAAGCAAAGATGAATGTTGATAGTCAGGCCTAGGTATTAGTTTTGGATACCCCAAGTGACAATGTGGCAATTAATGGCACCACAGTAAGTTGTAAGGGCAATGAAATATGTAAGCAAATTCAAATTCTTAGTTGGGAATGTCCTTCTCTTAATGTGTCTACCCTAAAGAATAGTTTACACTGAAATTGAAAACAAGAATAACAGTTTGAAAACACTGCTGCTTAATGGGTAATGAATGTATAGTAAAATATTGCTGCATGTTGGTTATGGGAAAGAGTGTGTGTGTGTGTTGATATATATATAGACACACACAGACTTATTTTAGAGGAGATGGAACTAAGAAGGCTAGGGATGAAACATTTAGTTTAAATCTGAAAATAATGGGGCCAACAGATGAGATGCAGTCCAATGAAGAAGATACATAAAAAGTTAATGTTTTGCAAAATGAGCAAAGAGCACAGATATGGTTGCAGTACTGAAGAAGATGGTGATGTAGCAACAGTTTACTGGTATCAATCTACTCAAACTGATTATCCAGTGTTGAGGTCAGGGTGACTCATCAAGTGTGTCTACATTAGTGTCATATACTAGGAAATACTATTACAACTGCCATGCCCAGAACACTAACACCCATCAACAGCTAATTTTCATTATAGAATATCAAGTTGCTCACTTCAATCCTTAACTCTGCTGAAATGTTGGGCTATTACAATTTCTCCACACGCTGAAACTATATATTTTACTAACAAAGTAGAAAAAGACAAATGTCTTCTTTACATTTTGAAATTAAATCAACACAATTTAATGTTATTGAGTCCCCTCACAAGACTTTACTTAGACATTGTAAATGATTATATCTCATGCTAAAATAAAGATCATAATTATCTTTTTACTACCTGGTGCCACACTAAAAATTAATTACTCTGGTCTTTTGTTACTTATATTAACATTTTATCTATACCCTCTTCAGACAGAGCTCTTACATAAAAGACTGGTGTTTCATAAACAGTGTTCTTAAAAAAAGTGATAGGTTTACGCACTATAGGTTGAGTTCAAGGGTCTATACTAATTTGAGAACTATAGTTTTTTTTTAAAAACATGGTCAGATAATAATTCTTGACATTTAAAATTACAAAACTATGTAACCATGTGTCGACAATTAGCATGGAAAGATGTTCTTGTGAAATTGGGGATTTCTTCTGACAATGAAAAAGAGCTGGCTGATATCATCAAAGCTAACATTATAACTCATAAAAAAGGCAGTGAGCTGGCAGAAATCCTACTGCACTGGGCAAAATGCTTAACAGCATTTTGTCCATCTTTTAGTTCTCAGTTCAAATTCTGCCAAGGTCAACTTTGTCTTTCATCCTTTCAGGGCCAATAAAATAAGTACCTTTTAAGTACTGGGGTTGATGTAATTGACTTACCCCTCCTCCAAGCTTGATAGCCTTGTGCCAAAACTTGAAAGCAATATTATATCTCATAATTGTTTTAATAACCTCCCACCTCAGAAAGATGAATGATTAAATAAAATCTAGAAAGATTTGTATTTAGATAATACATCTACTAGAGAAATGGACAGATTGTTATGTATTAGGAACCATACTTCAATCAGAAGGTACTTCTTTTTTTGATGATCTTTGATAATTCTCTGGTTGATATCTGGTTAAATTACATTGATTGTCTTGTCAGTGTGGATTGGTATATCCCAGGACATGGTTACTTTTTCATTATCAGATATTTTTTTTCTGGTGCATAATACTACCTCTTTCAAATGATATTTCATAGTGCTCACATAACTGCCAACATACAAAAACGCCAATGCTCTCATATCTGGAGATGTATTCTCTCTTGGCTGAAACTGAGCAACAATGAAGTAGTTAATAGTTTCTTTCAAATCTGTACATATTCAGTAGTTAATGTATTCTGGTTCATTACATACTTATGATAGTTTGTTGTGTGACAGCTTTCATCCAGTGCCATAATGAAGAATCCTTCATTCTCTGCTCTGTGTCAGCCAACACTGCAATTTTTTTCTGTCTATTTTTAGGTCTTGGTAATATAGGGATCTCTCTTACCATCATTTCAGCATACTATTCCATAACCCCATTTTTAGATTAGTATTGAATTTTCTACAAATTCTGTTGCTACTATTTTCCCTTTCTCTTTACATCTCTTACTACACCTTCCATTCTCTAGTGGCTGCATTTCTTGAAGACAAAAACAGTGTTCTATTTTATGCACATTTTGTAACTATTTTGTAATTGTATAAGTAATTTCGCAATATTCTTTACAAGGTATTTTTGTGGGCTTCTAGTGAATATTTTATAATAGTTTCTTAATATACAAGGCTCCTACTTCCATGTATTCATGGTAAATATCTTTCCTGCATCAGATTTTAAGTAGTGTATTCTAAATACAGGCATTATTTCTCCCTGTTGGTCTGTCTGGTTTTATTCATTCGTTCTTAATCCGGTTGACCATATTCTAACTTATTACAGAGACAGCGACAGTATTCACACCACATTTTCCACATTTTTTGCCTTTAACTGTTTCAAATATCAATCAAATATATCAACAATATTCCTTCTTAACTTTTTTCTTTTCTACCTAGTTCACTGATTCCCAAATATTTAATTTGTATTTGGAGTAATTCTCTTATTTCTGTTTCTTTATCTAACATGATATTAGTGTTCTCGTTAATTTTTCTTTCTTTGAAGTTAAGTCAATGCATTTTCTTAAAATTCAAATCTCAGATCAGTTTCTTTCTGGTAAATTTATATACTGTCTGCAGGAGTGTTTCTAGTTGTTTGTCATTGACTTACGGTCATCCATATAAAAAAAAATTGTATTATTATTATTATCATCATCATTATTATTAAGAGCAACAGATGACAGAATCAATAGTGTGTTGACAAAATATCTTGCAGTATTTAGTTATATCCCTTTACATTCTTAGTTCACTTAACTTTGGTTTTCATACATCTAAGATTAATAAAATACAACACTATGCGTAACAGCATACCACAATTAGAATTAAATAATTAGAAGACACACACACAAAAGCAAACAGAAACACATAACCATATATACACTCACACTCTACACACACATGCATACACACAAAGACACATGGAGATACATATGCATACGTAACAGGTGCACATGCATACCCACACAAGCTCATACACATAAACATACACATGCAAAGAAGCAGTGGTACATACAAATACACACATATATGTACAAACACACAAGCATGCACATACACACAAAACACATGAATATGCAGAATACATACTCTTTACTCTTTTACTCTCTTTTACTTGTTTCAGTCATTTGACTGCGGCTATGCTGGAGCACCGCCTTTAGTCAAGCAAATCATCCCCAGGACTTATTCTTTATAAACCTGGTACTTATTTTATTGCTCTTTTGCCAAAGTGGAAATTGAATCTGAGTGTGTTAAATATATTACAGCAATATGACTCGCCCCAGACACAACAAAATTAGAAATTATTATTATCATTATTATTATTTCATTGTTTTAAATTATCATTTCTTATGTCATTGCTCTGATACATGATTCAAGTGAAGATATGAGTTACACTGGCAGACAATACACACAAGACTTATCAAGCAGCGAGCTGGAAGAATTGTTAGCACGCCAGGCAAAAAGCTCAGTGGTATTTTATCTGTCGCTATGTTCTGAGTTCAAATTCCGCAAAGGTCAACTTTGCCTTTCATCCTTTCGGGGGTTCGTACTAGGGTTGATGTGATCAATTGTCCCCCTCCCCACAAAAATCCAGACCTTGTACCTGTAGTAGAAAGGATCATTATTATTACTATAATCATACACATTGAGCACATGTTATTATCTAAATCAACTACAATCCAGGTGAAACAATTCTACTTGCTAAGATTCCAACCACTAATTGAAGAAAATAATGGAAGTTCAAGGATCAAATAAGACAATGAATACAGAGTTGTTATCATGAATGCAGGAGTTGGAGACTCTAAAGCACTAATGAGAGGTTGAGTACTCAAGAGTTTTAGGCCATATTACTCATACTTCTCATATTCTTCCAATCAGGTGTTCTACCAGAAAATGGGATTTACAGAGTGTGATAGTAATTGAATCCAGTTTGTCATTGTCCAGCACTTCAAGTTCCACACCAGTATTGAGTACTGCAATATTGTACTCTATGCTTCTGACACAACAATAGACAGATGTCTCATCACTATCACATATATTAACAGCTATCATCATGGTGGTGGATATTTGGGGGGGGGGGAGCTAAGAGTAAAGTGATGGAGGAAACAAATAATAAATCAACAACTTTTGAAGCAGTAAATTTCTATATATCTCTCCAGAGACATTGCAAGGGATTTCAACTGGAATCATTCTGGATCTGATGGAGGTCAAGGACATTTTCCACTCCACAATTACAATAAAATGGTAAACACACTGGAGAGACTGGTTTATCTAGTTGTTTTCATAGCATATTTCAAGGAGGTGCGCCAATTACTTTCGTTGTTATTGTTTTTCTGGTAGTGGTGGTGGTGGTGGTGGTGGTAAAGAAGGAGGAAATGGAAAGCAGGAGTGGGAGGAAGGACACATTCAGTAACCATCCCTCTGTCTCCAAAACACTCAGCTTATCAAATGATAGGAAGAAAGAGGCCAAGATAAATAGATGGAGATGCCATTCCTGTAACGACAATAACTCTTTTATTAGGTTCCTCCTCACTCCACACTCACACATCCATATTACAAACTTAACTACAAAGAACTTTAAATACACATATTTCTCTGTGTGTGCGTGCATACATGCATGCGTATATGTGTGTGTCATATTAGACATGTCTGTTTCATCTTTCTACTAAGTATTTTCCACATGGGTAATGGCCTGTTAGTAAATGCTTGGCTGTAAGTCACAAAAGATCATGAAATTACTGTTATAGCTAATAACAGTTTTCGAAGTGGTGATCCAGCATGGCCATAGTTTAGTAATTGAAACTAATAATAATAATGATGATGATGATGATTTCATTTATCTGCCACAATGGCGAAGGATGAGGGAGACAATACTGAGACAGACGTAAAGTGTGGAGGTTTATATATAATAATGAAATGGGGGAGGATGATAGAGATGTGACCCTCCTGATACAGGAATGCCTCTAGGGATAATCGAGGAACCCCACTGTCCAAGATTTCCCTGAAACCCTATGAGCAAGTACCCTCTCCAATTCCTTCTCTCTGACTTACAGGTCTAGGTACCATCCACTCTTGCCATTTTCGCAACTTTCACCCACCTTTCAGTAAACTCACTCAAAGTTCTACCAAAGAGGAATGTATCTGTCCTCATGCATTTCAGCCTTGTCCATCCAGCAAACCCTTTCACCACATCCACCAGGCAAAGGAAAACTACCTTGCCTGCTCAACTGAAGGAAGGTGGCGGTGCAATCATCACTACAGACTCAGCCAACAGACAGATCCATCTCACACATGACAGCAGCTGTTCGACATAACCCCACAAGTCAGCAATGCCCAGACACTGGACAAGGGCATACAGAACGGTTTCGTCACTTTGCACACACCTCAGACAAGTCCAACAGCACATCCGTGCCTATAGAGCTTGTCTCAAACCAGTAGCGACCCCAGGTAGCACTGCAAGGCCAAGGACATCTCGAAATTATCCATGATAATTCCTGACCAGAAAGTCCTCCAGAACAGACAAGCCAGTTCATTCTCATCAGCACCCAGAGTTTCCCGGAGAATGTTGTCGCACTTCCTTGCCACTAATCCTCTATAAATTTCTAAAGCAGAACATCCACCAATTCCATTGCCTGATTGGTAGAGGGTTGTGAGCACCTGATGACATTCTAGGTGCCAGACGCCCAGTCTCAGTCTTTTCTTCACCTAGGATTGCAGCTTCATCAAGGAGACTAGCTGCATTAGGAACCATGGCATACCTAATCCGCCACTCAGAAGATGCTGGCAACAGAATGCATCCCTTCCACAAGAATCTAAATAAGAGACGTTCCAACCTGGTAAAGCAGTAACTGGGACAAGGCACGATGGTCATACAATAAATGATAACGAAGGTGATGTAAGCATTCACCACCTCTGCCCGACCTTTCAGGGACAGCTTTCTTTCAGTCCATTTCTGGGTAAGACTGGCCACCCTGTTTGCCACCTTGTTCCGGTTCTTATCAACCTGGCAGTCAGGACCAAACCAGATCCTGAACACTTTAACTGGTCCATCGGTCCAGCATCCAATGATACCATCCAATGGCATTGTCCTTCCTTTCCAGGAGCCCAACTGCAAACCTACCAATTTGTTGGCATTGATTTTTGCACCTGCAACTAACTCATATTCCTTTAGGATGGTGCCAACCGTCTCCATTTCAGAGGCATCCAACACTATGACGGTGACATTGTCTGCATATAATGACACTGCCCTTCCTTGTCCCAGTTCAAAAGGGATGCCCCTTAGCTGTTCTAACTTCCACAACAAAGTCTCAAGTTCCAATAAGTATAGAAGAGGTGACAACGGGCAGCCTTGACGGCCTGAACATGCGATGCCAAACAGCTCCAACAGGTAACCAATTACTTTGACCACTGAACAGATGCCATTGTGCACTGCAGTGATCCAGCCTCTGAAAACAGGTCTGAAACCACCTGCTTTCAGGACGGATTCCAAATAGCAATGGTCGACCCTATCGAATGCTTTTGATTGATCCAAATGGATCAGAGCACTTCCGAAGCCAGCTGTGATCCCAGCCCTCTCTATGATATATCACATAGGGTGGAGGTTGTCATGGATAGACCTGATCGGGATTGCATATGTTTGCGCTTCTCCAACCAGACTACCAACGACAAGTGCCAACCTTTTTGCTAACTCCTTGGCCAAAATTTTAAACTTTGTGTTTAGCAGAGTTATGGGCCAAAAATTCTCTAATACATCTCCACTGTCAGTGTCCTCAGCAGAGTCACCTTACCTCCACTAACAGCACTAGGAATTCTTCCATTCTGTTGCCAGTTGCAGTAGACACCTGCCAAGAGGTCACCAAACAAATCTGGCATGAATACATAGAATTCATAGGGCAGACCATCCAAACCAGGTGATCTGTGACTTGGTCAAGCACTCATAACCTCCCAAAATTTAGTGGCTGTTATCAGTCTTTCACATAACCTCATGTCAGCTGCAGGAAACCATGGCAAGCCATCCAGGTACAAACTAAAGTCCAATACTTTTGTTGACCCATCACCCCCTCCAAACAGCCACATGAAGTGTTGCTGAAAAGCCACACACATCTGCTCAGAGTCACATAGCATGTGAACATCCCAATCTGTCAAAGACCTAATTGTGGTTTTGTTTCCATGTCGCATCTCCACCGTTCGAACCCATCGGACAGCTTTAGTTCCTTCCTGTTTGGGTGCATGGGCCTTAGCTCTAACTACGCAACCTTTTTGTTTCGCTTCGAGGAAATGATCAAGGGTCATTCTTGTCGCTAACACATCAGTTGCAATGCCCCTTTTAATCGCCTCTTCTAATTTGCTAACTAGTTCACCCTCTAATCTATTCCTCTCTATTGCTAACTCTTTGCTAAACACTATCAATTCTGCTCTAACCGCCGAAAATATGGATTTCTATAAACTTTTAAAAAGGCTTCACACAGATACAGAACTTCAGCATTATATATTAAGATGGGCAACACAAACACACTAAATAACAAAAAATGACAGATATTTGTATGTGTGTATTAATGTGTATTCTGTATCTTATATATATATATATATAGTAGTAAGTAAATGCGTTTTAAGAAAGATATTAAAAAAATTCAGTTTGTAAGGAATAAATGTTTGACTGTCGATCGTATTTGGAAGAGACTGACAGATATTTGTATGAATGTGTTTATTTGTATGTATGTGTGTATTTGTACGTATGTATGTATGAGTGTGTATTCAAAAACATCTATTTTACACTTTAAAGTTGGTTTCGAGGTCTAAAAAATAAGTACCAGTTGGACACAGGGGTCGATATAATCGACTATTCTCCCCCTGCCCGAAGACACCCTTGTGGGAAAAATTCAAAATAATAATAATAATAATGATAATAATACTAATAATAATAATGACCTCTGCTGATCAAACTCCCAACCCACAACAAAGTCTTAAGTGTATATATATATGGGCAACACACACACACACACACTAAATAAGGAAATGTTAGTAAGTAAAAGTGTTTTAAAAAAGATTGTTAAATTTTCAGATTAACACCCGCACGATTTTCACTACAGTATTAGAGTTAGGGTTTTAGGGTCAGGGTTAGGGTTAGGTAGGTAATCATGCGGGTGTTAATCTCAAGATTTACGAAAAGGTTTTCCAAAAAACTCACAGTTTGTAGGGAATAAATGTTCGTCAATCGTATTTGAAAAAGATGTGTGGTTATTTTTATTTTTTTTTTTTTTTTTGTTCTCATGGTGAAGGACGAGTTAGAAATCACTTACAATTCCCGCCAATTAGAATGAGGTATGTATGTATATATGTATGTAGTATAAAATTGAAACCATTAAAGTGAAACTATCTGTCATTACACTATCGAAATGTGATTGTTTCAGTTTTGATACTGAAATAGTTTTCTTTTACTGTCAGTGTTTCTCCTTCCTTTCTTTTTGTATTTCTTGTTGGATGGTTCGTAAAGATTCACAAGAGAAAGTAGGAGTTGAAAGAATTTGTAAAGGTAGTAGAAAGAGGAAATTAGATTTTACTAGGGGGCAAAATGTTTATTTGTGTAGTTTTATGGATTTTATTCATTATTAGGAGTTATTTTGACTGAAAAAAATGATGCAGTGACCTAACTAATTGTATTTAGAATATTAATTCCGATTCTTTAATCCAAGAAATTTGGAATTGTGTAAATGTATGAATTTTAAACATACACACACACAGAAAATCTGCCTTTTATAGATAAGATATATCTATATATAATACACATATATATACATACATATGTATTATATATATATATCTATATATCTATATATATATGTATATATATCGTCGTCGTTGTCATTGTTTAACGTCCGCTTTCCATGCTAGCATGGGTTGGACGATTTGACTGAGGACTGGTGAAACCAGATGGCTACACCAGGCTCCAATCTGATTTGGCAGAGTTTCTACAGCTGGATGCCCTTCCTAATGCCAACCACTCAGAGAGTGTAGTGGGTGCTTTTACGTGTCACCCGCACGAAGGCCAGTCAAGCGGTACTGGCAACGGCCACGCTCAAAATGGTGCATTTCATGTGCCACCCGCACAAAAAAAAAAATATATATATATATATATCTATATATATATGTATGTATTATATATATATACATCATCATAATCATCATCATCATCGTTTAACGTGCGTCTTCCATGCTAGCATGGGTTGGACGATTTGATTGAGGACTGGTGAAACCGGATGGCAACAGCAGCCTCCAATCTGATTTTGCAGAGTTTCTACAGCTGGATGCCCTTCCTAACGCCAACCACTCAGAGAGTGTAGTGGGTGCTTTTACGTGTCACCCGCATGAAGGCCAGTCACGCAGTACTGGCAACGGCCACGCTCAAATGGTGTATCTTATGTGCCACCCGCACAAGAGCCAGTCTAGGGGCACTGGCAACAATCTCGCTCGAAAATCCTACGAAGGCCAGTCAGGCGGTACTGGCAACGGCCACGCTCAAAATGGTGTATTTTATGTGCCACCCGCACAAGAGCCAGTCCAGGGGCACTGGCAATAATCTCGCTCGAAAATCCTTACACATGTCAGAATGGCGACACTGGGCACAGGTGCTATCCCGATTTCGCTATTCGCTTGCCCCAATAAGTCTTCGCAAGCTGAGTTTCATGTCCAATTAAGGAGACGACGTTGGCACGGGTGCCAGTCGTCGAATTTAACTCGATTTCACTTACCTCAACAAGTCTTCGCAAGCGGAGTTTAGTGTCCGATGTAGTAAAGGTATGCATGAGTGGGCTGGCAGAGGCCTTGGATTTAGGTCTCACTTGGCTTGCCAGGTCTTCTCACGCACAGCACATTTCCAAAGGTTATTCTTATTCTTATTCTAGCAGCTATACTTTCAGCGCACTCACCCCCACTACTAACTTGGTCACCCAGATAGCAGAAGCTATCAACTATCTCTAGTTTTTCTTCCTGGAATGAGACAGAAGTTGTTTCCTGTTTGTTTAAAGTTTTTATTGCACCTGAACATCTGCCACATACAAAATCTAACTTCCTAGTTAACCTGCCTTTGATATTGCTGCACCTCTTATGTGTCCATAGCTTGCACTGGGTACATCTTATAGAGTTACTACCTACTCCTTTTCTACATACTGAGCAGGGCCATCTACCTGAAGGGTGATCGCCTGGAGGACTATGATAAATAGGAGGGGGCTGAGGACAGAACCTTGGTGGACCTCTACCTCTACCCGGAATTCATTACTGTACTCATTGCAAACCCTCACCTTACTGACAGCATCTCTGTACATGGCTCGCACAGCTCTCCCTAACCATTCTTCTATCCCAAGTTTCCTCATTGACCACCAAATAAGGGATCGGGGAACCCTGTCAAAGGCTTTCTCCACGTCAACGAAAGCTAGGTACAGAGGTTTATCTTTGGCTAGGTATTTCTCCTGCAGCTGTCTTACTAGAAATATGGCATCAGTGGTGCTTTTACCTGGCACGAACCCAAACTGCATCTCATCTAAATTGAGTCGCTCCCTAATTAGTTGGGCTATGACCCTCTCCGTAACTTTCATAACTTGATCTAACAGCTTGATGCCCCTGTAATTATTTGTATCTAAAGCATCACCTTTACCTTATATAATCATCGTTTAACGTCCGCTTTCCATGCTAGCATGGGTTGGATGATCTGACTGAGGACTGGCAAGCCCGAAGGCTGCACCAGGCTCCTATCTGATCTGGCAGGGTTTCTACAGCTGGATGCCTTTCCTAGCACCAACCACTCCAAGAGTGTAGTGGGTGCTTTTACGTGCCACTGGCACAAGGGCCAGTCACACGGTACTGGCAATGGCCACGCTCAAAAAGGTGGTTTTTACATGCCACCTGCACAGGAGCCAGTCCAGCGTTACTGGCAACAACCAATATATATATATATATATATATATATATATATATATATATATATATATATATATATATGCATATACACATATATATATATATATGCATATATACATACATATATATATATATATATATATATATATATATATATATGTATACAACAATTCTCACCCAGCATTCAACATTGCTTCAGAGAATTTGACTATGATCTTCCATAGATCATTTGTTAAAATTATTTAATTTTCAAGTGATGTCACTTTGATAAAAAAGGAATCTTAGGTGTGGAGCTGATACAAAATATCCTGGGGAAGGAAGTTTGCTAAACTGTTTTAGCTTTCATTTACGGAAGAGCACAATCATAAAGAAACAACATTATGTTTCAGGGAGATAGCAACAAAGGAAATATCAATCTATTATACATATTTTATTTTATATATTTATTATTTATTAGCTGAATTACCCAGCGTTGCCTAGATTACTGCTGTTCTTATTCAGATTAGCAAACAATATATATGAAGATATTTTTTTTTTCTCATAATTATTTCAAAATATGTATATTTTATTAAAAAATATCCAAATTGTAATGATGATAGAATTTAGAATTGAAAATCTATCAATCTTGAAGCACCTCAGGGTTATCAGTATTGATTGAGTAATTTTTTGCTGGTGTCCAAATAAATAAATTGTTGCTGCTTCCAACTTGTGAGCAACCAACATAGAGTTGGCCATGGGAAAAGTATATAGTTGAGAGACAAAGTCCAACTACCTTGAGATTTGTTAACTGAAATACCAAAAATTAGTTTGACTGGAAACTGAAGCATCTTAAATTTAAAAGGAACAATTGTAGATATAAGAGGAAATTTTGCAAAAAGACATCATCTTCTTTGTGATTACCTGTTATGATTGTTGCCTGTAGGACATGGGGCTTCATGGAACTAACAATTAAGCAAGTTCCATTACACAGGCGAGGTGGGTCAAGATTCCTAAGCAACATAATGGGAGCATCCAGCTTTGGTGTCAAGTTATGTGGTGGCATCCTTGTGGGTTTAAGTGTGTTCAGAAAGTGAACAGAATATTGAACAGCCTGATCTTGATTGACTGTTGTGTGAACTGGTGGAAAAGTCATTTCTGATGTATCTGTTAACTTTTGAAGTTTATGATTGAGTTTATCACTCATTTCATTAGTTGGAGTCAGTATAGGTCTTTCACATAGCCAGTTTACATCAGTGTAATTGACAATCACACACACACACACTGACACACACATACATATACTAGGACAGACACACAGAGACATACATTTACATAAAAAACATGCAAACACACACACTTACAGATATATACACACTCATATACAAAATGCATTATCATGGTGTAAAATGTTCTTTACTATCTCGTACATAACAAACCTGCAAACACACACACTCACAGACACATACATACTCATATACAAAATGTGTCATCGTGGTGGTGGTGGTTTAAAATATTTTTTACTATGTCATACATAATGAACGTGCAAACACACTCAGACACACAAACACACTCATATACAAAATGTGGTATAAAATGTCATTGTGGTATAAAATGTCCTTTACTATCTCGTATGTATTGAACAGGCAAACACACACACACAAACACACTGACAGACACATACACACTCATATACAAAATATGTCATCATCATGGTATAAAATGTTTGTTACTATGTCGTACATAACGAACACACAAACACACAAACTCATATACAAAATGTGCCATCATTGTCGTCGTGCTATAAAATGTCCTTTACTATAGTTGACTGTAGAAAGATTAGATAAAATGTTATATTGTTTTAATCCAAATGAAAATAAAAACTACATGCTGACACTCACAGGGTCTAAAACTATTGCCTTATAAAATTTGATTTGATTTGGTCAAGCCATTTGAGAATGCATAGGGGAGAGACAGACAGACAAAGAATTTTATATATAGAGAGAGATTATAACTGTGTGACATTTGTTAATATTAACACTACCACTAATAGTAAACAGAATTATCAACATATTAGTTTATCCATTTTAGTTCTTTAAAATTAGTATCAGTTACCTAGCTGATTAATTAACCAATTGACTAAGTGATTACCTGACCAAACATTTGATCAATATATCATTTAGTTTATCAGATTAATTTGGTCCCCTTTCACTACTTAATGACACCCTTATTACTCTAGGTCTGCCATGATGTATCTAAATGAGAATGGCAGGGTTTAGTTTTGGTATTCCTACTTTTAAGAATAAGCAGGGGTGAGTGAGTGAGTGAGTGAGGGAGAGAAAGATTGTGTATGTGTGTGTGTAGACATATTAGGTGCATCCCTGTTATAAGTATAGGTGCCTGAGAGAGAAAAGAATGGAAGCACACCTTACTAGCACCAAACTATGACATACCTAAATACACCAGGAATAAATAACATGCAGATGCACTGGTGCACATACATACTCACAAACCCACACACACACCCACACAATCTACACAGAGACACTAACCAAGTAACACGAAAAATCTGACACAAACAAATCACACATATGTATCCTCCACAACAAAAATACTCACTCACTCACTCACACACACACACCAAAAAATATAAGAATAGAAACAAAATATGGCATATCCAGTTGGGATAGATTATGACAAAAGCTGTATCCAAATCTGATATACATTAGTAATGATGCTGTAGATGGTGACAGAAGGTCTTTGATAAACTTATGGGTTGATCAAAAGGTTAGTTAAGCAATCAATTAGATAATTAGTTAATCGGATGACTTAGATAACTAGTTGAGTATTAATAAGAAGTGAAACATAACCAGTGCATACACTTTTATTGGCACTATGACCCTCCCAAGATGAAAACCATTTGTTTCAACACACTATTTCACACAAGAATTTTGCAAAGCAAATACATACTACAGGAATATATACCATTCTATCTACACACATACATACGCACGAATACACCAGCAAAAATCAAAAACACACATATGCATACTAAAACACCAGACAGTTCTTATTCAGAGACAAAATCCTCCTAGACTGGCTGATGGACCCCTCCCCATTCATGTTTCATTTCTGACATGCTTTCTACTACTAGATACCCTTCCTAAAACCAAACACTTTTCAGAGTCTCCTACTGAATAGATTATATTGTGACACACTAGAGAGGTTATCATATTGTTGACAACACTGTCATGGCTCCAGTCAACCCTCTTACTGACAAGGGTCAATCACTGACCCCTTTACACAGTACATTAAGTGCATTTTATGGCGAAGTTGGCTTCCATACTTATAAACGCTGTCCATTCACTCAACATAACAAAGAGAGTGAATAGCACACAGAATGATAATGAGGAGCAGAGTGGAAGCAATAAGTGATGGTAAAAAAAAGAATAAGGGTAATGGATGTAAGGGGGAGGGGGGAGGATGACAACAACAGTGGTGGTGGTGGTGGTGGTGAGGCAGTATAGAAGGCTGAATGTTGGTGCATTAAGTACAGATAGTAGTACCATGGCCCTCATAAGAGAGGTGATATGGCAAAGTTAGAGGAGGAAAGCGAGTGAGTGTTAGAGAGGAGAGAGGGTTGATCAGCCCCAATAACATCCCTACACAACCAGGATGATACATCATCATCATTTTCATATTTGCTATTTGCTATCCATGGTGGCTGGCATAGAGCAGATAGTTGGACAAGAAAAATATACTAGAAGACCACTTTTTGAATGGAAAGGAAATATCTACCTCTATTTCTCTCTCTCTCTCTCTCCCAATCTTTCTATATGTGTGTGTGAGGATACACACACACACTTTTACTGATTTCATGAATTGGATGGCAGTAATAATGTGACACCACTTTGAAATACACACAGATCAAGACATAAAATCTGCCAGTTTATGAAAATAAATCAGAACAAAGATGATAAACAAAAAAGAAAAGATACAGATTCTCTCTCTCTCTCTCTCTCTCTCTCTCTCTCTCTCATATATATATATATATATATATATATATATATATATATATATATATCCTTTTTTTCTCTCTCTCTCTCTCTCTCTTTCTCTGTGCATGTGCAGGGTTTCTCTCTTGTTGAAAGTTTTCTGCATGTGTTACATCAATAAATATGACGTCAAATGTGGCCTAGATGTTTCAAGCCAGTAAACCTGCAGCATGAAGGAGTGAAGGAAGAGAGAGGGGTTGGGATAAAGTGTAGCTGTGTGGGTGAGTGCATGTGTCTATCAGAGTGAGAGAGAGAGACAGACAGACAGACAGACAGAGAAAGAGTGGGACATGTACAAACATGCACACATTCACACAGTAAATTACTCTCAGAACATATCTAACTTGTGCTTAAGTTACAACGAGTAGCATTACTTCTGCTAGTTGAGGAACAATTTACAACATGTTCACCTACCCCAACAATATATATATATATATATATATATAAACTTACTTGGAAATGGATGCGCAGCATTCAATTAAATACTAATATAAATAATATATATATATATATGCATACACACATATACACACATATACGTACATACACACACACACACACACACACACATATATATACATATCATCATCATTGTTTAATGTCCGTTTTCCATGCTGGCACGGGTTGGACAGTTTGACTGAGGTCTGGAGAGCTAGCAGATGCACCAGGCTCCAATCTGATCTTGCAATGTTTCTACAGCTGGATGCCCTTCCTAATTCCAACCTCTCCAAGAGTGTAGTGGGTGCTTTTTACGTACTACTGGCACAGGAGCCAGTCAAGCGAGACTGGCATCGATCACATTTCGCTACGGCTTTTCACGTGCCACCGGCATGGGAGCCAGTCAGAGAGGAATGATATTGGTGATGTTCGGATGGTGCTTTTTATGTGCTACCGGCACTGGGCCAGTCAGTAGATCCTGGCATTGATCACGTTTGGAAAGTGACTTTTACATGCCACCGGCACGGAAGCCAGTCAGGGGGTACTAGCATTGGCTAAGTTCAGGTGGTGTTTTTTACGTGCTGCTGGCACGGATGCCAGTCAAGCGAGACTAGCATCGATCACATTTCGCTACGGCTTTTCACGTGCCACCGGCATGGGGGCCAGTCAGGGAGGAATGATATTGGTGATGTCCGGATGTTGCTTTTTACGTGCCACCGGCACTGGGCCAGTCAGTAGATCCTGGCATTGATCATGTTTGGAAAGTGACTTTTACATGCCACCGGCACGGAAGCCAGTCAGGGGGTACTAGCATTGGCTAAGTTCAGGTGTGTTTTTTACGTGCTGCTGGCACGGATGCCAGTCAGGCAGACCTGGCATTGACTACATTTGGACGGTGTTTTTTATGTGCCACCGACACAGGAGCCAGTCAGGGAACACTGGCATTGATTACATTCAGATGATGCATTTTACGTGCCACCAGAATGGGAGCCAGTCAGGGGACACTGGCCACAGCTCCAATTTGGGTTTTACTTGACTTAACAGGTCTTCTCAAGCATATCATATCACCCAACACATCAAGGGTACTCTTAAATGGGCCGGATATGCAACACTGGCATCGGCCATGGCTGCGATTGCATTTTAATTGCTGGGTCTTCTCACAGTATATCTCCAAAGGTCTCTGTCTCCTGTCATTGCCTCTGTGAAGCCGAATGTTCGAAGGTCATACTTCACCATCTCTTCCTGGGTTCCTTCCACAGTTAGGGACTGGCACTTCCTCACACAGCTGTCCTCATCCATGCATAACACATGACCATAGCAGCGCAGTCATCTCTCTTGCATACCATATTTGATGCTTCTTATGTCCAACTTTTCTCTCAGGGCAATTACACTCTGTCATGCATGCACACTGACATTACACATCCGGCGGATCATACTTGCTTCATTTCTTTCAAGCCTACGCATGTCCTCAACAGTCATGGCCCATGTTTCACTGCCGTGTAGCATGGCAGTTTCTGCACAAGAATCATACAGCCTACATTTCATCCTGAGCAAGAGGCCCTTAGTTGCCAGCAGAGGTAAGAGCACCCTGAACTTTGCCCAGGCTATTCTTATTCTAGCCTCTACACTCTCAGAGAAACAACCCCCACTAAAGACTTCGTCGCCTAGGTAGTAGAAGCTATTAACTACTTCTAGTTTTACTCCCTGGCATGAGAGGGAATCTGTTTTCTGTTCATCTTCAGTGTTTACTACCCCTGTGCATCTGCCACACACAAAAACTAATGAGATAAAAATCCAAGGCTGTGAAAGATTTCAGAACATTTATAAAGAGAAGGTCTTACAGCTGTTTCCGGGATATTTTATATATCCCTACATCGGAGACGATGTGAGGAAATGGTTAAGTAATAGTTACTCTAGATAAGATGTGAAATAGAGAGCGACATGGAGTAATGAAAACAGACGTGAGATATGCAGGGATATTGTATCTGCAGTTCCAAAATTTAGGCAGAATGGTATACATATAAGATACCTGTACCTTGTGTGAAAGTTCCAAAAGTATTTAAAATTGCTCATTCCAAGCATAGAGTTTGTAAACGGTGTTATTGAATCGAGCACTTTTTGAAGTGACTTATAAGTTGGGAATGTGTTTGTAAGCATATATATATATATATATATATAAAGCATATATATATTAGTTTTCAAGTTTTAGGGATTCACACAGACAGACTCACAGACACATTCTCATCTTTATATATATAGATAATATACATATATATATAATATATATGTAATATATATTTATATATAATATATATTTATATATAATATATAGATATATAATATATACATATATATATATAATATATGTATGAATAATATATATACATATCTATATTATATATCTATATAATATATATATACAATGTCTGTGCTGGTGGCACGTAAAAGCACCCACTACACTCTCTGAGTGGTTGGCGTTAGGAAGGGCATCCAGCTGTAGAAACTCTGCCAAATCAGATTGGAGCCTGGTGTAGCCATCTGGTTTCACCAGTTCTCAGTCAAATCATCCAACCCATGCTAGCATGGAAAGCGGACGTATGATGATGATGAAGATGATGATGATATACATATATATAAATAATATATATACATATATGTAATATATATATATAAATAATCATCATCATCATTGTTTAACGTGTGCTTTCCATGCTAGCATAGGTTGAACGATTTGACGGAGAACTGGTGAACCAGATGGCTACACCAGGCTCCAATCTGATTTGGCAGAGTTTCTACAGCTGGATGCCCTTCCTAACGCCAACCACTCAGAGAGTGTAGTGGGTGATTTTATGTGCCACGAAGGCCAGTCAGGCGGTAGTGGCAACGGCCACACTCAAAATGGTGTATTTTACGTGCCACCTGCACAGTCCAGCAGCACTGGCAACGATCTCGCTCGATCGACTTTTCACATGCCAGGAAGGAGACGCTGGTAACGATCACGCTCGAACGGTGCTCTTAGCACTCCACTGGTACAGGTGCCATCATGATTTCGCTTTCGCTTGCCCCAACAGGTCTTTGCAAGCCGAGTTTAGTGTCTAATGAAGGAGACGTTGGCATGGGGGCCAGTCGTCGAATTTAGTTCGATTTTGATTTCGATTTCACTTACCTCAACAGGTCTTCGCAAGCAGAAGTAATGGTACACATAAGTGGGCTGGCTACATCCATGGCAGAGGCCTTGGATTTTGGTCTCACTTGGTTTGCCGGGTCCTCTCATGCACAGCATATTTCCAAAGGGACACTCAACAACTGGTTCAGGAGCATCCGATGGTGCAGATGTGTCTCATTGGGTGATTAATAAATACTACTCACTGAAATGACTGTTTCGCAATGTAACTTTCTGTTTTGTAGAGAGAAAAACAGCCAGACAAAGGAAATACCCTCATTTATATAGAAGATCAAAAATAAAATTGGAGATAACAAAAAGAGAAATGAACACAAGATCCAGCAAGAAAAGTATTGAAAATAACTGTTAACAGATACGGATGTATAAACGCCCTCGGGCAAGCTGCATGGCACGAGTACACTCATGCATACAAGCAACTGCAAAAATGTGAGCATATGCATACATATACACACACACATGTATACATATATATATACAGATATGTTTCCACACACACACATGTATATGCACACACACACACACACACACACACACTCTTACCTATATAGTGAGAATGAAGAACTAGAGCACGTACACACTTACAAGTCACATCAAAAATACATCTTACACATATCACATAAAACACATCTTACACATATCACACCTACATCACATAAAAAGTATATACATACATGTGCATATCACATACACACATTCATACTCACTGACATAGATATAAATATACAAATACACACATTTAGAAGATGCACATATTCATTTCTGTGTACAAACACATACACATGCATGCGCAGACACACACACACACACACACACACACACACACACACACACACACACACACACACACACACACACAGGAGTTGGACAATATAATGGAAACACACTGTTAAATGAAAGTGTTATTATTGAATACAGAATTGGTCTACCTTTGGCATGAGTCACAGCTTTAATACAGCAAGGAATTGACTTGTACAGGTTCCAAACAGCTGTTAGGGGAATTCTGAACCCTTCTTCAAGTAAATGTCGCTTTAATTCTTTTGGCAACAATGGCAGAGTGAAGGAGCTCCTTACTTGTTACTCCAAAATGTACCACAATTGTTTCACTGTATTGAGTCCCTTAAGGCAGCAAACTAGCAGAATCATTAGGATGCTGGATAAAATGCTTAGCCACATTTCTTCCAGCTTTACATTCTGAATTTGAATTCTTCTGAGGTCAACTTAGTCTTTTATCTGTTCATGGTCAATAAAATAAGGACTAGTCAAAAGCTAGGGTCAATGCAATTGACTAGGCCCCACCCCTAAAATTTCAGGCCTTGTGCCTAGAGTAGAAAAAATTACATCAAAATCCAGTGATTGAAGGTGACTAATCAAGATGGTTTACTTCACTTTTGTTTTCTTCTTAACAATTTTGAATAACATAAGCCTTGTGAATCAGTAGATTATCATCCTGGAAAATTTCATCACCATCTGGGAACAATTTTTTGTACCTCAGGAAGTACATAATCAGCCAAAGTACTCAGATAATCCATGACATTACCTTTGCCATGTAAAACAAGTAAAGGGATTAAAAGAACTCCATGATGGTGACCCAAATCCCCATAGAGCCACATTCATGCTTCATGATAGGCGCCAAACAATCAGGATCGAAGGCCTCTTTGGGTTGTGTCAAAACAAACTCTGAAATGGGAGTAAAGAGTGGATGATGACTCATCAGAGATGACACTTTTTCATTAGGACATTAACCAGTTCTGATAATCTAAACATCATATTTCTCTGATCATCAACGATGAAAGGGGAAAAGAGAGGTTAAGCAATTACAGCCCTCCCATAGTATCCAGCTTTATGGAGCTCACAATGAAGAGTTTTGGTTGAAACTGGGTTGGCAGGTTGATGGTTGAGCTCTGCAGTCACTTTTACTGCCATAGTTTAATGGCTTTTAGACAATACATTTCACTATTCTGCAATCCCTCTAAGTTTTAGTGACTGAAGCTCTAGCCATCTGCACCCCAACAATTTGTACTCATTGGAAATCAGACAGGCCATGCAGATTTAACTTATTTAAATATATCTGCAAAAACAAAATTACAGAGAGCTATATCATAAAATACAAGTCACACATAATGCATGTGTACACCTATATACAGACCAGAATAGTTTTGAGTTTTGTCAGTTCCATTTCACACAGAAAGATGTCAAATATAAAGTGGTATTTCCATTATTTTATCTAACTAATGTACACACACACTCAAGTATTTACATACATACACATGTACATGTGCATACATACTCTAACACATATGAACATTAAAAATGTAACAATATAATAGCAAGGGATTGCAAGGAAAAGACTTCAAAAACATGTGACCAAAAGTTACTGATATATCACATATTGTATGGGTGTGTGTGTGTGTGTGTGTGTGTGTGGCATTTTGCTTTGTCATTTTATATCTCTTTCTATCTTAGTGTGGGGGAAGAAACTGTCAGATTTGATTGAAACAAAAACAAAAAAGAAATAACATGACAGAAAGGAACAAAAAGATATCCCCCCTCTCCTCTTCCTGCTGCTCTGTTAAGTAATAACAACATGAAACTAATAAAGCTAATCGAAGGTGTAAAGTAGCAGGTCTCAGCTTGATGTTATAAACATGCAGAGTGAAAGCTTACAACATCATCATCATCATTACTAGTAGAGATCTTACACCTACAGAATTCCAGAGCAGTGAACAAAACAAGCAGTTATTATTATATTATATAGGAGAGAGAAAGAGAAGATAGACAGACAGACATGCATCAACAGAGACAGACAGAGATGATAGACAGCAACATTAGTCAAGGTGAGACAGTAAGAGAGACAGAAAGACATAAGTTTCTATTTACAATATCTTATCAACTTAGTATAAGATTAATTTTGGGCAGATGGGGGGATGGGGTGTCCTTTTAAATGCTTCATATTTGATATTGTGCAGAAAGGTTTCTTTTATACAGACGGGCGGGGGGGGGGGGGGGGGTACACACACACATTGTTAGGCTAGATATTTGTTTTTACAGCTGGATGATTTTCTTCCTACTATCATCTCAATTTCTCAATCAAAGTAAATGTAGAAGTACATATTTTTAAGGTAGTAGAGGAGCTATAAATGAATGTGTGTATCTATCAATATATATATATATATATATACCAGAATAAGCTCATAAATGTAAGGTGGGGAAAATAGTACTCAAATACTGGAGATAGAGTAAAATGCTTTATAAATAAAGCTGCAAAGACATTACAAAAACTGTGATGTCTCTGCAGCTTTATTAATAAAGTGTATGGATGTATGTATGTGTGTATATATATATATATATATATATATATATATATATATATATATATATATATATATATATATAGAATATGAGGGGTTTAGATCACTGGTATATATTTGAGGAAAAAGGACAACAAAAGCTAAGGCAGGATGAGTATCTCAAGTCATTTAGAGTATTTAATTAGAGTGAGGTGAATATGTAGTAGTTAATCAATTAATTAATTATTGGATGTCTTACAGCTGTATCTGAGATATCTCAAGTGATAGGTTAACATCTCTATACACTGGGTATTCTGTCATCAAAGACAAGACAGGTATGTATGAAAGTTCTAAACAGGGAATTCAGTTTATAAAGGAATAAAATAGTAGATAGAGGAATAAAGAGTAAAACAGAAGATAGAAGAATATTGACAGGAGAATTAAGTTCACAGCTCATCTTCCAGGGGGTATGGAGGTTGGTCCATACTTCTGTGAATACTCTAATTAAATACTCTAAATGACTTGAGATACTCATCCTAATCTGGTTTTTGTTATACACACACACACACACACACATATATATATATATGGGGGGAGAGAGAGAGAGAGAACAGGGGAGAGAGAGAGAGAGAACAGGGGAGAGAGAGAGAGAGAACAGGGGAGAGAGAGAGAGAGAACAGGGGAGAGAGAGAGAGAGAACAGGGGAGAGAGAGAGAACGAAAGAGAGAGAGAACGGGGGAGAGAGAGAGAGAAAGAGAGAGAGAGAGAGAGAGAGAAAGAAAGAGAAAGTCTGACAAAGGCTCTGAAGCCAAAACTTCAAAGTCACTGTCACCCCTCTTCTCCTGAAACCATAAACAACTAAAACAGTAGAGAAACAGGAAAGTAATTTTATGTTTGGGATCAAATCCTGTTATGGTCAACAGTACCTATTATGTTTCCAGCAGACAGAGAGTAATGAAATATATATTGGTTTAGTCCATTAACTACACAAAACTAAACAAAATAAAAATGTATAAGAAAACAATGATGTCATATATCAACTGAAAGTAACAAGTAATTAAAAAAAAAAAGTTTGTCAGTCTGCCTCATGGTCCCAGCAGACAAAATGGATAAGGCTTTGCCCTGGAGGATAACAAGCAAGATGCACAGAAACAGCCACTCTGACTCACAGGACACACTCTTGTGGCCAGCCATTTCCACCTCAATAGTAGTGAACAGGGATGTGGTGCAGTGGCCAAGAATGCTGGAGGTCTCCACTGTCACAGATTCAACCACAAATCTGTCAGAGAGTGACTAATACTTTGACAGTTTGCCTTTCTTGGCCTGTCAAGCAGCAGAGCCTGGGTCAATAGCTAAACACACCAAGTTGCCACTGGAGAAGGCATCACAGCATGTGGCATCCCAGATGAGGGGCCTATCACCATGGAATGGGGAAGACTGATATACTATCAGGCCTTTTACCTTCCTCTCAGTCTAGTCCCAGTGGCTTGAGTTGAGAAGAGAAGCCTGCAGCATCTAGGCCATGCTCTACAATCTCATTGAGAGTAGAATGACATGGAAGGCAGCCAGCACTATAATGGCATGACAATGGATGGAAGGAGAAAGAATCCAGTGGATCTAGAATGGAGCTTCTACAATGGCTCCATGTCATGTAGGTTGCCTTGCACTCCCTAATCACAGTAGGTTCGGTTGTGTTGTGGAGAACTCTGTTGATGAGGACATGGCACGAAGCAAGTTCCAGCAGGGCCAGTAAGACCAGAGACCAAGGTTGCCATATCTGATGGATAAGGTGGTCTGTTTACCATCCATAGTCGTCAAACCAAACATTGCATATCTCTTCAGTACCGTTGGACACAGGCATCAGGATTTGTGAGGAGAGATGCGTGGCTGTTGCAAGGAGCACTGCAGAGGATATATAATGTTGGATGGCATCAATCACATTCAATCCATTTATCAAAGTTTTAAGCTGGCAAAGCAGAGACCTCAGGGTGGAGCAAATGGCAGTTGGGAGGGCTCAGTAAACCAAAGATAAGGACATCTTTTTTCAAAGTCACCTGCACCTGGTAAAGTAATGATTGCACATCCAACATGAAAGCCATGAAGCTCTCTTCCTCATGATTGACATTCACAACCTCTGACTTGGATGAGTTCATCTCGAGTCCGACCCTCTCCAGAGCAGGAACCACTGATCAGAGACTGTAACAGAGGAATCTTCCAAAACCTTCCAAGTCAGACTATGTTGACCAGCAGAGGGTTGGGCATCAGACAGGCTAGCTGTTTCATCTGAAGATGTGGTGAATGGACATTACTGTGCAGCTGAGAAGGGTAGGTAGCTGCTGTATCTCCATCCTGAGAGTGCATTCAAGGCCTGTTGTGTCAAGCCAAACACAAGAGAGATGATGGAAACAACCACACTCTCAATGGCTCCTGCCTCTCTTCTGCTTTTTGGTGATGACACAAGTGATGCAGGTAGCTCCCTATGGGGATGAGGTGTACAGCCAGGAACTGGAGCAGTGTTTGGCAACATGGGTGTCATCATTTATTACAAACAGACAGACAAACAAACAAACATACATATATACACATACAGCACACATACATATATGAAATACACACACACACTGTTAACCAACATAATTCAGTTCAAACAGAGTGTAGTAATTTATTCAAGCCAACCCAGTGACTTATGACTGGAATTTCCATGAGGGGACCACTTAAATACTGACACAGCATTGCCCTTGTCTCTCCTACTATAACTTTTACAGTAGTATTACTGTAATAGTAATTCTATATGTGATTTGTTGAACAAAGCACACTGGATACCTGAACTTTTTGACAACCTTACATTAATTCATAGTGTATTTTTTCTTTAATTTAAAAAGGGTTCGTAACATGCACACACCCATACACATAGTGTAGCTTAGACATGATTCTGGAAGAAATTACCTTAACATTTGACTCCCTAAACTAAATGTCTTCTCTAATGAGACTGGTCAATTGTAATCAAGATTCGTTATTAACCAGACATCAGTTAACCATGTACAAGTTTATGTCAGTAAAGACTTTCCTCTAAATCACTGAGTGAATATTAACAACAACTACAATAAAGAGACAGAACTTTCTTCTAAAAGTATCTTAGTCCAGTTGATTAATATCCACCAGGTATCATAGTGTCAGGGTACACTTTTCTCATTTCATCACATTTAACTCACAGTCTTTCATAATCTCAGATTAAACCAACCAATCAAACAACTTTGAAAACATGTAATTTTTAAAAAGCTGCAAAATGACAGAAATGTTCAACAACTCCATGAAAGTTAGTGACCTGTCAGTATTTTTAACATGATAGACTTTCCCATTGAAGATGATGTACGAGTGTTCAGCTTTAACTAAACGACCTCCCAAATGATTTATTTATAGGGACCAAAACATATGTGCAGTACATTAGCTCACTCCCTCTATCAAATCAACACTGCCTGAACAGGTGTATGGTGTTACTCCAGAGACCCTTCAGAGGGACCCCATTAGGCTGCTTTTATTTGTATTCACTCCTTCAATCACTACCCAACATTCATGATCATAAGGCGAGGATAAACATGAAAACTCAATTGAAAATAATGAATTTGGCTTTTTTACTAATCTCTCCTCTTCTAAAGTTCAAATGCTGGGACCTGGCACTTTATTGTGCCAGCACCTGCAATCCTAGCATCTCGTTTCCCTTCATGAATTTGACCCCAGGGTACTTAAACTTTTTCACTTGTCTCAGTGATGTTCTAACACACAGAATGTATTGGGAAGACTGTCTAACCTGTGCATGCATCAAAAAGTGTATGTTAACTGACAATGATGTTGAGATTGTGTGCACACATGTGCTCGTGTGTGTGTGCATGTGATTCAACATACACTGAGGGATGAAACAGGCAGCTATTGTCTATTGATTTCATTTCATAATTAAAAAAATACAAGTAATTGGGATCCCAGAGTATTTAATGGGATATAATGCAATAGAGCAAGGCACTATGTTAAGTACTCTACTGATTCTGACATCCACCAGCACTATACTTTGTCCATCATTTCTATGGCAAAACATGTAATCAAGTACTGAGCAGCTTGACAAGTTACAGTTGCTCATTATATGGTAATACGAGGAGGCACCCAAAACAAACTGGAATTTTGCAATGTCTATTTATTCACTTAGTTTTACATTTCTATATTTAAGAGATGAGGAATTATGTACATTATTTATATTATTTACAATTGACGGATATTTGTCCTCATCTTGTTTGTTGTTAACACAACGTTTCGGCTGATATACTCTCCAGCCTTCATCAGGTGTCTTGGGGAAATTTCGAACCTAGGTTCTCATTCCTAAGGTATTTTTCGATATTGTTATTATTATCATTATTATTCAGGTCACTGCCTGGAATCGAAATCAGAATCTTGGGGATAGTAGCCCGCACTCTTAACCACTACACCATATGTCCGTTAAGAGCACGGGCTACTAACCCCAAGATTCCGAGTTCGATTCCAGGCAGTGACCTGAATGATAATAATAATAAAAACAACATCAAAAAATACTTTAAGGATGAGAACCCTGGTTTGAAATTTCTCCAAAATACCTGATGAAGGCTGGAGGGTATATCAGCCGAAACATTGTGTTAACAACAAACAAGATGAGGACAAATATCCGACAAATGTAAATTATGTTAGTTTTACATGTTTACACTTTTGTTGTCTTCAAAGTATTCTCCATTTGAAGCAATGCATCGGTCCAGATGCATTATCCACTGTTGGAAGCAGTGCTGGAACTCTTGTGAAGTGATGCCTTTTAACACCTCCATCATTTTTTCTTCACCTCTTCCACATCTGCAAATTCCATATCACCAGCTTTCATCACCAGTGATGACCTTCGAAAAAAGGTCCAGATCAACTTCCAGCTGTTCTTTCAGTTCACGACACGCATTCCGCCATGACTGCTTTTGATCTTCCATGAGCAAGTGAGGCACAAATTTTGCTGCAACTCTTTTCATTCGCAATTTGTCACTCAAAATTCATTGGCAGGAGCTCCAGGACAAACCAATCATATCAACAAGTTCATCAGTTGTTCAATGAGAGTCCTCCAAGATCAGTTTATGGACTTTCATGATGTTTTCATTTGTTCTGGGGTCAACAGTAGCTCTGAATGAGAGTGGTCTTCAAGCAACACATGACCATTCCTAAAGCATGGAAATTACTCATAAACTTGTATTTTCCTCATGACACTATCCTTGTAAGCTGTTTGAAGCATGACAACTGTTTTGGCTGTGGTTTTCCCCAGTAGAAAACAGAATTACATGGAAGCATGCTGTTCCTTCATTTCAGCCATTGCAAAAATCAACAAAAAGGGGAGAAGCACTACAAAAGACACACCACGTGGCAGCACAAGCTTACTCAATAATGCCAGTCAACAGACTGATGCCTGAGGGTTGCATCAAGTTGTTTCTAGTGGCTGAAGCCCAAACTACAATGGGCTTGGAGAACACTTCTAGTTACTTTTGTGTATCCTCTCATAGTTGAAGGATTCTGACTGACATGGTGAGAAGGGGAAATGGTTTTTGGCAGTTAGAAACAAATTCATTTGTCAAAACTGAACTTGTTACACAGGCACTGGAGTCAACAATGAAAGATCAGAACCAAAAAAAAGAAGGCTCTAATTACATGATATATAGTGCTGTATATTTACGTAGAGAATCTGAATGAAATGGCACAAACACACACACATATGTAGAAATGTGTATACATTCACACACATATATGCATGTGAATGTTTATTTGTGAGTATAGACATGTAACGAGGCACAAAGAAGCCAGCACCATTTTGAAACAGCGAGATCTCACCTGCAACCATTGCCATATGTGAGACAAAAACGTGATCTTGCCTGCAACCATTATTTAAAGAAAAAACAACATTTTCCCTCTCATTCTTCTCACACTGACGCCAAGCAAGACTTCGAAGCCAGGAGCTCACAGCAGACATTTGTCCCGCTATGATACCACATGCATTGTCTCCAGAGGTTATTGAACCTCACGTGTATGGGAGAGAAGGCTAACTACGCACTGCTGTGAAGATGGTTACTGAAAGTGAACCCCTTGTACGAAGCACCTGTGAATAAACGGTTGTTGAATTTACTCTGTCTGAGAACTTCATTCTTCATATTTCCAGCTCCTTGAATCAACAGAATAATTATAATGGAAGAAGAAGACACCCCCAAAAGTATCATAAAAACTTTCCTTCCATTATAGACACATTCTCATCCATTCACACAAAATATAGAGTGTTAAATGCAAGTATGTACATATGCATATATACATCTAGCTATCATGTGCAGGAGTGAACATGCATTTAAACAGATTGATACTAACTGAACAGTGGATCACACAACAAGATCTGCAAACAAATTTACAATTAATCACACAATGTTTATGAGTTCCACATGGCAAGTTGGTTTTCATTGTATCCTACACCACTCCTCAGTCATGCAAGATCACTTGTCTTTTACATCATCTAAAACATAAGTTCAATAAGTGTTGCTTTGCAAATGGAATTGCCAAATTCACTTCTCAATAAATCATTTTGTTTCAATGCTCTTCCCACAATAGAAACTAGTCATCAAATTGAGTGGTGTAAGTGGATCTAAACAGGATTTTCAAGAACTCATTGCTCAAATATCAATTTCTGAATTAAAATAGATAAGGCCAATCCAAAATATCTGAAATTGTGGCAGCAAAGGGCCAAGTTTGGTAATATTTAACATAGAGAAAGGGCGCTCATTTTTCCACTCTCAAGAAGGTCCTGTCTAAAATGTTAGAATTCTGTCAACACACAAACTTCTCTAAACTTTGATCATTCATTTTTGTTGATATAAACCATCAATGCTAGTTTCCTCTGGATTTTAGTCACAAATAAATCCAAACAACCATTACTTACAAAAGCAAATTCTGATGGAATTAAAGAAAAGGAGAATAAATCTCTACATCAGGACACTTTCTTTTTTTTTTGATATTTACTAACTGTAATGAACATTTGTGCACTGCCCAAAAACATGACAAAACACTTGTAGAGTATTTCAGAGAATCAGATGAGAGTTAAATAACCAAAGACCAACCATGGACAGTCCTTCAGGATACTCCTACTTTTCCTCCTCTATTTCAGATTGTAAGACTGACTGCAATAAATATAAGGCAAAACAAACAACTTATACATTAGTAATTACAATGAAATTACAAATGCAAACTGCAAACATCTACAAACAGCAAAATATATTTATGAATAAAATAATACTAGCAGGCAGGGCTGTGTGGTTAAAAAGCTCACTTTGAAATTAAATAGCTTCAAGTTCAGTCCCACTGCATAGCACCCTGAGCAAGTATCTTCTACTATAAAACCCTGAGCTGACCAATACCTTGCGAACAAATTTGGTAGATGGAAACTGTATGGAAAGCTTTTACACATATGCATGCACACATCCATGCACACATGCATGCACACATCCATGCACACATGCATGCACACGTGCACACACATACATACATACACACATACACTGCTTGACAACCAGTGTTGGTTTGTTTACAACCCTGTAACAGTTTGGCAAAAGGGACAAAAAGAATAAGTACCAAACTTAAAAATAAGTACCGGAGATATTTCATCAACTAAACCCTTCAAGGCATAGCCACAGTCCAATACTGAAACAAATTAAAGATAAAACATAATAATAATATGCAATGCATTTGTACTAAAATCCTTCCATCCAATACAATAGCTAACTGCTTTGGCTTGTTTTCCTTATTATTTTATATAATTTTCAAAATAAAACAAACAAAAAAAAAGCTTATCCTAACTTTTTAGTATTAGAAACTGTTGTGAAAGAACTCAAGTGGAAGGATCCAGTCAGTTTTCTGCTGCAAAAATATCTTATCCACTAAATGATACTCAAGCTGCTTTTAGTTTTCATTTGATCTACTTATTTTACTGATCTCTCAAGAGATTTAAGGTTTAGCAATTAATTAATCATATTTAATCCAACATTTTTTCAACATCTTGTCAATAACTATCAATTTCAGCACTTGTTACATGAGGCTTCAATTTTTTATTCATCATCTTTATACTTCTCAGAGACTTTTCAATATAATTATGATAAAAACTATACATTTGATTCAAGAAAATAGTGATTTTAATGCAGAGTGAACAAGAGTGACATTCATCATCTTCCCCATGAACATTAGTGATTAAGTGGAGTGGTTTCAGGTGACAGTTGGAAAGGTGAAGTAAGACTCAGCTGATTGCAAATATAGCAACACACCATAACACACAGTACCTTTTTATCTTTTAATCAGGAGAGACGACCATGCCCAAGACCCTTTTACAGGACCTCCGAGATTGGTGGGAGGGAGGTATCCTTAAATTGGAAACCTTACCTGGTGTTAAATAGATGGAATTTGAACTCAAAATGCAAAGAAGCAGAATAAACACCACAAGGTATTTGGTTCCAGATTTTTACAGTTCTAGTTATCCATACCCCTAGATTGGTAATTTTCTTTTAAGTAAGAACCAAATAAAAAAGTAATACAAAGAAATCAATCTTCTCATTTTACACAACAAGGATTTGTCTTTTCTTTGGAAATCTCAATATTCATCTCTCAACAACAACAAAAGCACATTCATTTCAAGAAAGTAATTTCAGAGAAGTTTCATTTCTAGACTCTTTTTGGCTCCATGTTTTCTCCAGTCATTCCACAATAAATCACAGAGACAAAAAAATAAACTAAGAGATTGTTAATAAGATAAAAAGAAGAGGATCAGTTTTTTTTGTTTCACAAAATAAAATTAAATTAAAATTTATAGGTAGGTCAGCTGGTTTTGTAACAAAGAACTCAAGTATTTATTAAGCAAGTTTCTATTATTTTCTAGAACAACTGGACAAAATTCCTTTTATTTTGAAATGAATCAAATCCAGGAATGACGAGTCAGTCATCCTCAACTAAAACTGAAATGGATTGGTTCAATGATTACAACTTAATTCTATTTCCATTCTAGCTTCAAGAATTTCAATAAAAACACAAAAACAGAAACAGCTGGCATCAAATATGTAAGGTTGTTAAAAATGCTTTAAAATAGAAACAAAGAAGGGAAAAAAGAGAGAATAATATAAGAGGATAAAAGAAATACTTTTAAGAAATACACCAACAGATGTAGTCTGGACTTTCAGAATAAAAGAAGATAATATCTGAAGCAATAGGAAATAAAATAACTTCAGCTATACACATACGCACGCACACGTGCACATGTGTGCGTGTGTGTTTAAAATTGTATTGTTAAATATGCAAAGCAGTTTATTGTTTTGTTTTTAATACAGAACCATGACCATAAAAATGCCACAAACTCCTATACACTCACACACTATTACATCTTTTTATTTAAGAAAAAAAAAAAAAAAAATGGCAGCATTGAATGTCCCAGGTCTACAATGATGGGAGTGGAATGTCTAAAACATAATCTGTTGGATGTACAAGATTAAAGTAGAAGAAAAACTGAGTGTAAGAAGATAATAGTTTGTGTTGCCAGAAAGGAGAACTCTGGTGGTCTGATATGTTGTGAATAAACAATAAATGCTAGATAAGAAACTTGAGTTGATAGAGGAAGACACCTCTTATAAAAGTAACCTCCAAAATTAGGAAATAACAGAGCTGAATCATATTCAAAGACTTTAGTGTTGTATAACCAATGCCATGGTAGAAAAATAAACATTTTCCATTACCAATATGATATGAAATTTCAAGTGAGATTCAAACCCTTGAGATAAGAAAAAGTTACTATAATTTACACACACACACACACACACACACACACACACATTTAACATAAATATTTCTTATCCTTCAACATTTCTATCATTTCCTTAATCCCGTATGACATAAATCTACTTTATTAATCACTATTATACCAGAAGGTTTGACAGCTTTTTTTTTTTAAGTTTAAGATTATTTTTCTATCAATTTCACTATCAAAAAAACAAAAAATCTCAATTTCAACACAAAGAAAATGTATTTTTGTTTCATTCTGAAAGAAAAATCAACTGTCTTATATTTGTTTAAATAGAAGTGAGCTGACCATTCCAAAGATTGAATATTGTTTGTGTCAGTGTTAGGTAACAAAGGCAACAGTAACAACGTTAGAAATTAAACTCCGTTTAGGGTTCCATATTGCCTGTGCTAATTACTCCAGTCATATAAGAGACAAATCAACTTGGTTTACTAACAGAACAGGGTGTGTGTATGTACAGGAAAAAGAAATTGTTATGATTATTATTATTAGCAGCAGCAGCAGCAATACAACAAGAGGAAATCAAAAATTATCCACACTTTCACCACTCATGTACTAATAGGTGGTACTCTTGTAGTTACATGACCGAGGTTTGACCTTGATTGCTCCAGTTTTCTTTCTGGCAGTGTCTCTGTCTGATGTCTCTGGTCTGAAAGTATGCCAGGCACTGGAATTTATTGCAGGCTTTCAGTGCAATACAGGGGCAGCGTTCTATCACATATAAGTGTGTATGAGAGGATCAAGAAGTTTTAAAATGGCCAGATAAATGTGAAGCACAAAGTGGGAGCAGGACACCTATCAACTTCCACCACTGATGTGAAGAGTGAGCAAACTCAAGAGATGGTTTTGGCAAATTGACAAGAGACTGTCAATAAGACAGCATGTTCTCTGCAAATCAGTCAAGGTTCTGGAAAAAAAAATCATCCATGGCAAACTTTATAAAGCTTCCGTAAAGTCTGTGAAAGAGGGGCTGCAAAGAGAGCTTACTAAAGTGCATTACTTGACCACTATAACAAAGAAAGTGGAAATTTTTTGGGGAGGATAGTCGCTGGTGATAAGACTTGGGTCCATCACTGAGTCAGACCCCAAAAGTCAGAGTGTGGAGTAGAATCACCTAGAATTACCAGCAAAAAACAAAATCGAAGATTCAGCCTTCTGTAGAAAAAGTGATGCTAACCCTTATTTGGGATGCAAAAGGGTATACACTGGTTTTACCTGGAAAAGGGTCTACAGTCACTAGTGAAATATCTGCCAACAAATGGAAACCAGCAATTTGCACCAAATGCTGAGCTCTTTTGTGAAAGCATGTGTTACTGTTGCACAAAAATGTGTACATGCCCACATACAGTTGCCCACACAATTGAAATCATTGAAAACTTGGGTTTCAAGTTGCTGGAACATTTTGCATACAGCCTTCAGACTATCACCTCTTTGAACCATTCAGACATCCTTTACAACGTCATCGATTTGTTACAAGTAAAAAAGTGCAGGAAGCGGTACATAAATGGCTGCATGACTAGCAAGTGACCTTCTTCTTTGATGGAGAAGGGAAGCTCATAGACTGCTGTAAGAAGTTCATCAAAAAGCAGTGAAACTATGTCAAAAAATGATAATGTTCAATCCTTGCTTTGTTTTAATAAATTACAGAAACAAAACTTACCCTCTTATATAACAGAATGATAGGATTTTCACTGAACAAAATTCACAACAATTTTTTTTTTTTTTTGCAAGTTTTAATTATAATTTTACTGGATAAGGGGGAAGAAGAGTACAGATGAACTTTTAAGATTTTCTCTAGTTGATGAGATCAATGTGAATGAACTTTAGGTTAAGCTTTGTAGTTTGATGCCAGTAGCCAGAGAGTGGAATTTCAGGCAGGAGGAATGATTGAAAACTATTTAATGTATAGGTTTTAGGAAGGAGGAGATAAGGGCAAAGTGAGGATAACAAGGCAAGGAGAAAGACTGGTACATTGAATGGGCTTTATTGGAGGAGATGGAAGAGGTGTTGGTAGAAACAGAAGAACTCTAGAGATAAACCAAAATAATATATCAACTATAGTCATTTAGATTATTGGAGAATCTTTGGCAATCAACTGGATGGCCTTTATCTAAAAGGTGTGTGGATGCATGGCAGCACAGAGAGCAGCAGCACTGTCCAAGATATGTAAGCAGTCATCTAATGAGGACCATATTTTTGTAAAGACCTAGTAAGTATCCAGACATGAACATCTATTTCATTTACTTTACACATTAGAATAAAAATATAAATACCACAACTTCTTAAGAATTTCAAAGTTAATTCTAGCCACCAAGAACCATAGAAATAACATTATTACTTTGGGTACTAATAATATAGCAGTACCAGTAATAATATAGTAATATTAGAAGCATTATTATTACTGTGTGTAGTAATAATATAGAAGTATTAATAGTAACATAGTAGTATAAGTAGCATTATTATTAGTGTTTGACAAATGGCCCAGACTTGGCAGAAATTATAGAAATTCCCCTAGTGTTGATCGATTCTTCTCACCTGGGGTTGAAATAAATATCAGTATTATATTGTGTTTTATGTAATAATGAAATATTTACTTTCCATACCGAACTGATCTCTAGTTTACTAAAGGAGAGAGAGAGAGAGAAAGAGATAGATAGGTAGAGAGAGAGAGAGAGAGAGAGAGAGAGAGACAGAGAGAGAGAGAGAGAGAGACAGAGAGAGAGAGAGAGACAGACAGACAGAGAGAGAGAGAGAGAGAGAGAGAGACAGACAGACAGAGAGAGAGAGAGACAGACAGACAGAGAGAGAGAGAGAGAGTGTGTGTGTGTGTGTGTGTGTGTGTGTGTGTGTGTGTGTGTGTGTGTGTAGTGACCATTACAATTGTTGATTTCATAATAAAAATGCATACTGCTACTATTATTACTACTACAACTAATTGCTGTGCTTATTAAGCATTGTAATGATCCTAAACATCACATTTTAAAACTTGTTGAAAGTAGAAAAATACTTGAAATAAGTCTCTCTCTCTCTCTCTCCTCTTTTGCTGTTTTCTCTAAGACAATGGAAACATGTAACATCGATATATTGTGGATGGGTGACGTAAGAGGAGTGAGAAGGAAGGAGGGGAAGTAGAGAGATTGTGTTAGCTGAGGGTAACATAACAAAGACTCACTGCAACACACACACAAATATGCCCTGAAGAATTAAGAAGAGAAAGAAATGAAACAAAAGTGAAGGAGGATAGTGAAGGAGGATAGTGAGAGACAATCAATTTATCACTGACAAAAAAGAAGTAGCTAAAACTTCAAGGAGAGAAAATAACAAGAATACTGCAAGATTAATTACAAATTCCAAAACCATTTTCCATCAACCTAAACAGATACACTTGACTTCATACATTATTTCATATTGTTTCTCTATAATTCTATCGTTGTTCATATTATTTTTCATACTATTTCATATTGTTTCTCTACAGTTCTATCATTGTTCAGTCACACACCACCCAACAATCCAAAATCCTTATTTACAACAAATATAATAATAAAAGGAAAACATTAACTTCCAAGAAAGACTTACAGCATGAGTAGGGTACAGTATATTATAGCAGAAATAAAGTACAGTATACAACAACATGAATAGAGTGTAGCAGGGGTAGAGGGCAACATAGTGTAGCAAGAGTAGAATACAGAATAACTGACATATGACTGTAGTATAAATATAATATGAGCTATGTACAATATTTAGAAATGTTAAATTAATATGACTCATCACAGCATAAGAGATAAAAACAGATATAATTTATTTAGGAAGAAAAACCAGAGGTTGTGGCATTCATACATTGCCAAAGGATACGAGTGAAGCAAGTAGAACAGTTTAATGTGGAGATCGTAACTGGATTATAAACTGACTAAACCAAAGTAGTACAACAGCAAAAGCACTGAGAACACTTTCTAAATCTTTATTTTACGTTGAAAGCTGTGCAAGACTGGCCATGTGTATTTGTGAGTATTTATGCAACACACACACACACACACACACACACACACACACACACACACATATATATAACACAATTAGAAATATAGGATAACTGCATGACTGACGATTTCCTTCTCGGTCACATAAACTTTGCAAAAGCATATTTTTATAATAATAATACTAAACTTTTCTACTAAAGGTACAAGGAGGGGACTAATAATAATAATAATAATAATAATATTGGCTGGTGGAAAAGTAAATATATATTAATAAAAAGAAGCAAAATAAAGGTAAAATGGCTAGAATATCGCTCATATTAAGAAGTAAAACTTCCGGTTTTTTGTGACGTTGTGAGAGTTACCTCCCTTGTTATACAGGCAGTTCTAGTTTAAAGTAACACAGACAACACTTAAAGTTCTAGTTTGATATCATACCAATCTTGAATTTTAATCCTAGTTGACTTCAATTTAGTGTAACTTATAAAACACGAGGTTGGGGTGTGGTGTGGATGTAGTTAAATAAACATCCTCTCTCCAGAAAATGTGTTTTTTCTTAAGTTAGAAAAAGTGTGTGTGTGTGCGCGCGCATTCAGGTGGAACTTTTAAGTTCATGACATTCTGACTGGAGAGAAAAGCCATGGCCTCTTACAACAATGATAAAATCAACAGAATATAAGACACAAAAATCAATATCTGGCAGTACTTTAAATGGGTTGGAGCTGAAAAAAACAAGATAAGATATATAAACATTAGGATCTCTAACGAGAAAATGATTATAAACAGGTGAACTTTCATATAATAACAATAGTAATTAGATTTTTTGAGCACTAATAGGTGAGACAAATATTTAATTACATAAACAGGAATTTAGATTAGTAAAAAATACTTTTTTTCCATTAGGAACAACTAATAATAAAAATATATAGAATAATAAAATTTTTTTTAAATCATCTGACTGATTAGTATGAAGCTACTTCTTGAATTCCCATGAATTCCCACTGTGTCTAGGTTTTCTTTGCAGCCATCATCTTTCAACTGCTCTAGTAAAACACAGAACCTAGTAATCTGAGAACAGGATCTTTAGGGATAACAGATCCTTCTTTTGTATAAAATCAATAAAACAAAAATAAATATTAAAAGCCTATTATATTAAAGGGGAAGTTAGTGATCAGAGGGTTAAGAGAGAAGTAAAGTTAGCAACTGAAATTAAGTTCCAAATAAACAAATCAAAAATTTGGATCCAAAATTACTGGCAGAGCAAAGCTTCTCAAACAGTTTTTAACAAGTGATTCTTCCCCTTTTATTAATACTTTTTCAATGCTCCCTTGCTACAAATCAGCAAAATTAACTACACCTCATATACATATGAATACACACACACACACACACACACACAAACAAGTGAAGATGCTACTTAATACTACAAGTGTAGTGGTTGGTTTTATTGCATGCATGGAAACAGCTTCAAGTTTGACAGTGTCTTTTAAATTATACAATAGTCTTTATTGTTTATAATTTACCTGCATAGGCAGCATATGTTTAGTTTTGTTCGTTCATTCACATTTAGAAGTTGAATATTAAAGTTGATGCTGTCATTACTGTTACTGTCATTATGATAGTGGCAAACAAGCAGTTTATCATAATATATTTAGATTTTTTTAGAAATAGCTAAATAGGAGACAGGCTAAAAAGCTGTACAGATTTTCTACCTGTTGCTCACACCCCTGCTCCCTTTGTACCCATTACCAATACAAAATTTATTACCCCACCCTAAAGGGCCCACTTGCAGCACCAGTGTATCATGCAGGAAATCCTTTTATAATTTTACTGATCAACTGGAAGATAGAACAGGTCATTATATCTAAGATAAGGACTCCGTCAGTATATCTACTAGATGTGAAGCCTAGTTTACACTGGGATGGATGGCCACTTAGGAGACCAAAGTAGTTGCTTAAAAGCAGTTTGGTATGTACTCTACCAATTCTAACACACCACACTGCTGTCAATAATGATAAAATAATAGTTTCAAATTTCGGCTCAAGGGCAGAAATTTTGAGGGGAAGGACAAGTCAATTACACTGACCCCAGTACTTGAATACAGTAACTATTATACACCTCTTATATAGTCCTTACACACTGGTTATATAGTCAGTATACACTTGTTATATAGTCATTATAAATCTGTTATATAGTCGTCAAATTGATTCTAAGTTTTCAGTTTCCTCAACTAATTCAAGCAGTTCAGTACTTTAATAGGCACTACTTCATAAGGACCCAGGCAAGAGAATAATTCTAAACAAATGTTTTTTTTTTAAATTCTCTATCGATATATAAATCAACGAACTTTAAGAAAAAAAGATAAAATAAAACACTATAGAAATTGATAATTAAATTTACAAACATGTGTACAGACATAAAACTAGTAAAAACACAAACACAGCTGTCCTTTATATAATCAGATAAACATCCATTGACAAGTGTTTCTCCATAACCATTTCACACACACACAACATGGACATTCAGCAAAAGTTAGCAAATGGTATTTTCTGTCTATCTATGATAAAGGAAGAGGTAGACACACACACTCTCTCTCTCTCTCCCCATACGCACACGCTTTATCATTGTTATTTTATGTCCACTTTCCATGCTGGCATGTGTGCACATGTATACACACATACATACAAATATACATATGAGGTCTGATCAAAAAGTATGGGGATTGTTGCTATGGTAACAAACCTAAAGTATAGAGAGTGAAGTTGCTGGGCACAGATTGACTTTGAACTCTGTCATGCACATACACACCAAGTTATAATATTCTTGCTCACTTCTATTGTTTATAGCAGTGCTTGAAAGTAAAGTGTGTAGAGTGTGATTGTCTCAAAAAGAAGATTGGGTTTCAACTGCACAGGATCTCCTTGACGGTGTTGAGGAAGATGAAAACTCTTTGAAAATGGTCAAACAGGTAACAAATTGTGAATCTATGGCTATGACCCTAAAGCCAAAGCTCAGTTTTCACAGTGGAAGATTTCGAGATTTCAAGGAACTCCAAGAGAATATAACAAAGTAGCTGCTCACTATCCCAAAGACAGAGTACCAGGAATGCTTCTATCAATGGAAACAATGCTGAATAAACTGTGTGACTTCAGTAGGAGACTACTTCAAATTGACGTGCAGTAATTTTCTTTTCTATAGCACCAGTCCTGATATTTTTTAATCAGACCTCGTATACATGTGTATGTGACCATCAATATCATTATCCTTTTATTCCACTTCTCATGTTACAGTTTTGTTGGTGAGGAGATTGGCTTTTACAATTAGGTGCCCCTCCAACCACCAATTCCTTTACAGAGTGTTTTGAGTGTATTTAATCTGTGACATCAACATTAGAGAGGCTATCATGTCCTCAACAAAACAAGACAAATAGATCCACTTCACCCTTCATTTTTTCCACTCAAATGTCACCCTGCTATAGTTTATCATGGTCTCAGCAAGAGAGGTCGGGTAACCTTGTACTCTATGAGTCGTCAGTCCCCACTGCTCTAAGATGTATTAATATTAGTTCAATCAAAGTCATATGAGTATGTGTGTGTGAGAGAGAGAGAGAGAGAGAGAGAGAGAGAATCAAAGAAGAACCAGAATAAGTGAATGAAGAGTATGAGAATTATTGGAGCGGAGTGATGAATAACAGTTGAGGTGGACAATAGTAAAAGAAATATGACAATACTACTGACAGTGATTGCAAAATTTCAGCCTGCTAAGCCATCATCAGACAGTATGATGATGGATGTCTATTATTTATATATACATGTGTGAGGTGGCATCAAAAGGTTCCTGGGCTAGTTATGTTTAATAAAAAGTAACTTATTTACCTAAGTTTTAACATCATCTCCTTCAAAATAGTCACCTTGCACAGAAATACACCAATCCCAGCATTCCTGCCACTTTTGGAATCCGGCCTGGAAATCATTTTCCTTGAGTTGAGGACCTTCTGCAATTCTCTCTGTATCTTGACAATGGTATCAAAAAGACAAACTTTGAACTGCATTTTCATCTTGAGGAAGTCTGCAGGTACTAAATCTGGAGAATAGGGCATGTGCAGAAGCAATACCATGCTGTTTTTGGCAAGAAACTCACAAGTGAGGAGTGCTCTGTGATAGGGTGCATTATTGTCGTAAAGAATTCAATTCTTCACACTACACAGATCTGGTCATTTTTGCCAAGTATCCTCTCTCAAACACTTCAAAACATCACAGAACTCTCAATTGACAGCCTGGCCCTCGATGCACACTACCACATTTCCGGGAGCAACACTCATGGTAAGTCTTCCAGGGACATTTTCCCACTTTTGAGGCACCCGTGTCACTCAAAACACTGCGCACAACCTATTGCCATAAGCTTACCAAAGCATGCTCTATGTCTCTATAGAAGACTTCCCAAGTTTAACTCAAAATTTCACATTGGCTCTTTGTTCTTGTCCCTAACAAAATTGCAGACTACATGATACATGTTAACACAAAAACAGAAATTTCACAAAACGATGTCACTTGGCACACTGCCACATGAAGGTCACTGCTAGCTTTCACTGTGCTCACAACTGTGTGCTGCCATCTGTTGGTGCACTAGAGAACTAGTCCAGGAATTTTTTAATACCACCTCGTATATATATATACATATATCTTTAAAAATCTCAAATATACATGAATAGCTGTGTGTGTGTGTGTGTTTTTTTTTACTGCTAGAGAATCTATATAGATTACTTGATAGACTTGGCAGTCCCTCACTATTACTGCTGGCTTCTTTCTCCCTTCTCTTCAACACTACTTGCAGGACGCTTCCTACAGATGCCTTTTTTTTAAATTTTTATTATTATTGCCGTTTTCACCACATACACGAGAAATTATTTCTAAAAGAAAGTCTGTTGTAGCAGTTGTCTGTGTATTCATGTTTGTTTCTGGGTTACCATTTACCATTTTAGCTAATTTACTCTTGTATATGGTTTAGAACCTGCACCTCTTCTTTTGGTTTGAATGATAGTCACATAATGCAGCTAATATAAACATCATCTCTGATCCACTGATGCTTTTAGCAGAATTCCTACATAACAAGCAGTCAGACCAGGTTCTCAATAAGGTCTTGCCTTATGAGGCATTGAGACACTCTACACCTCCCTAAACCTAAAATTTACCAAAATCTTAAACCCACTGGACAATCTCCTTTCATTTTTTCTAACATCTATGAACTCCAATCCACTTGCGCCTCTGACACCTTATTCTTCATTAAAACACAAATCTTTCAACCTTTAACAATAGTCCCCCTATATCATCCAAGCTACATTCTTCACTTAAACTGTGTATACACAGAGTCCACTCACCCTACTAATCACCTGGACATCAGCAACACAGATTTTGAGTAAGTGTGGACCAAAGTCTCCCTCTTTCATTTGCCACTAGGTCTTTGATCCATAGACCAAAAACAACTATCACCTTTCACCTCTCTCTGAGGAATCATCTTCAATGACTTCATTTTTCACAAATCTTCCTGGCATTCATGCAGTTACTGAATCTTTTGCCATCCTCAACCTTTTGCCACAAATAATTTCATTCTCTGAACTTATTCCAAACTAACCCAAGACACTTCGAACACCCTTGAACCCTATCTCACCTCCAGATTCAACCTCTGCCATATCAGTACCATTACTGCCACGAGTAGGTCATCCAACCACTGCTTTATTGTGATTACCCATCATATTTCAACACACTACACTACACATCGCAACTTAAATTCTTTAGCACATCATTAGTCAGAGCTCAGTCACTTCAACCAGTTCTATGTAAACTACCTCTGGCAGCACATATCCTTCATCCCTGACCTATAAGAAACAGGGATGTCAATAACTGATGCCAACCTCTCAAGCAAGTCCCTCTATACACCATATGCAACAAAAATTCACACCTTCAAGTCCTCCAAGTGATTTATCCATAACTATCCTTCAACTGTTCAGACAAAAGAATACAGCTACGATGCTTGGAGAAAACCCTTAAATTCTATAACTGGATGGCTCTCATTTCCTCCCATGATTCCTGCATTTCTTCCACTTCTCAACAATATGTTGATTTTGCAAGTAATATTCACGGCATGCTTTGCACACACACACACACACACACACACGCACACTCCATACAGTACATAGTAAAATAGCCTCCAAAATTATTTTACTTCGTTCCACTAAACTCACCATATGTTTAAACACTGTTTAAACATTCACTTTTCCATGTTTACATGGCTCAGCTTAAACTCAGTGAGGCAGATCTTCTATAGCCTCTGTGTGTGTGTGTGTGTTTGTGTGTGTGTGTGTGTGTGTGTGAGTGTGTGTGTGTGTGTGAGAGAGAGAGAGAGAGAGAGAGAGAGAGAGAGAGTGTGTGTTTCTTTGCATTTATCAAAAGGTATGGCAAGTGTAAATATCAATGAAGTTAGATGGCCATTACTTTATATAACAGATCTGTGTAATGTATTATTTATACAGTGCAAATGCCATGTCAATACACACTGCTAATTCTCTCTGTACAGGTAGACCAAACACCACTGATCGGAGTAAGATGATACCAATTTTATAAAGTCGGATTAAGACTGATGTCTACTTCACCAAGTGATCAATGTTGTGTGTATACAATATATTTCATGAATTCATCAGTGTACGTCAGTTATGGTCATTAGTGAGATATTAATCAATGGAAATGTAATAGAGAACTTGTGCCAATATCAAAGCTTATTGCTTTAGTTAGCACATCCATTACAAGAAGGTTATCAATGTATCAGATTAATTGTTTAAAGGAAAAGTAATACCAGTGATTGTTCATATAAGCCACAATAACATTAAATATAAAAGCAAACATACTAGAAATTTAATCATCAGAGCTGTCAATTATGAATGTTAGATTATATTAATCATAGTTACATTGAGCTATAAAAAATATTATGAAGACACGTGGCAGCCAAAGTATAAAATATAAAACAAGGAGAGATATTAATCTGCTAGAACAATATCAATAAGGCCAGGATTGAAACAACAACCAAAATAATAAAGAATCATTGTAACAGAAAAACCTATTCTTTATTATATGGTTGCTAGTAGAATGGCTAGTAAGAAGATACTTTTACATTTCATCTTCATGTTGCCAATAAAAACCATATAAGTGGAAATGATTTTTAAAAGAAATCTTCGAATTGAACTTCAGTTCCATACTTTATTCACACATCCACACACACACACATACACACTGGTGACGCTAGCACTACCATCTCTATCAATGTCACCCCAATACTTTTTTCAATGTCCTCCTCCTACAACAACAGGTCAAAATTTTATCTTTTAGAGGAGAAATAATGTTGCTAACAGGCCATTTTTTGCTGTCATGGATATTTAGAAATAAGGTTGCGAATAGATCAATCATGTTATAGATATGTAGAAATAAGGCTGCAAATAGGTCAATCTTGTTGTCATGGATATGAAGAGATAAGGTTGCTAACAGGCCAAATCTTGTCGTCATGGACATGTAGAAATAATGTTGTTAACAAACCAGATATTTTTATTATAGATATGTAGATGTGGCTAACATATCCGATCTTGTTATCATAGATGTACAGAAAATAAATCTGCCAACTGGAAGATATCTATGTACCTTAGTGAGAATCTTTACGAAAGTCTAAAAAAACTACAAAGAATTACAAGAACTATCAAGAATGTTGGGAATGAAGAGCTAAATACTTCTATTTCTAGAAGGATCCCTTCGTAATTCTAAAGCTGAAGAAGAAAGTCATAAACTTAAAAAAGAACTCTGCAAACTTACAAAGTACATGATATTGTACATCACTGCTCTTGTACATAGTCAACGATATGTGTAAAGTAGTGATGTAACCAACTTGAAGTGAAATATCAAAGTGACTCTTAAGGAATGTAATAGTAGTAGTAGTAGATACAATGCAAGGTATCATTAACAACCACAGAAAAAAATTCTACAATTTCTTCATTAAATATGAAGCTTTTTCCACCAGTAGGAGCTCAATATTAAGCAATAGTCAATTGTCCAATACTGTAATCCACTGATCTTGTACATTTTACAAATGCAAACTGGTATTAAAGAAACCTTAATAAAGTATGTGAAGAATTTTCTTTTCCATTTTATCATGTCCGTTGGACAACAAATTGGAGGGACAAATGTTGCTTTAACAAGCAAAGGAGGAGGGGTAAAGTCCATTTTACTTACAGATTATTACAGTAAATATCACATAAAGGGTTAAGCATATCCAAATGAACTTACCTGAAAAGAGAAAGGAAACATTAGAATCATTCATTTGAGATCAAAGAAATAATTATAGAAATAGAAACAATGTAATAAAGAAACAGTGGATGAATAAAAGAGTGACAGTACATAAAATAAGATAGACATATGGAGGTAAAAAAAAAAAAAAATGTGAACAGAAGAGAAGAAGGAATTTGAACCTTAAATTTTAAATTTTAAAGTTGAAAGTAGCAGAAAGTAATATTGAAACAAAGAAGGTTATCAATTAAAAACATTAACGTGTTTAAAATTAGGCTGATATACTGCAATATATTGGTTACATGAAAATGTATTGAAGTGAAAATAAACTTATAAAAATACATCATTGCACATTGCATCTAAGTCTCCTCTAGGTGTGTGTGCGCATATATATATATATATATATATATATATATATATATATATATATATATAAAGAGAGAGAGAGAGAGAAAGTCAAGTTTTGGCTGCTATATCTAGCTTGGTGGTATCTTTTAGATACCCTTAATCATAATTTTAATAATAATTAGTACCTACGAGGTTTTTATTCCCATGCAAGCCACCAGATATGATCGGTATTTTAAATAATGATCTTATCATTATCTATATATATATATATATATATATATATATATATATATATATATATATATATATATATATATATATATATATATATACACACATACATACACACACACACACACACACACACACACACACACACACACACACACACACACACACACACCAATATGTTCTTTAATGAAAATAGAGCCTTTAAATATTATAACAAGTCAATTAAGATATTTATCTTTTAAAAGTTTCAAATTATTGAATACCCAAAGAACACTAGAAATCAAAACAAAATATTTAAAAAAAGAGGTATAACAAAATAAACAATTTTAATCGCTTGAAACACTTCAACAAAATCTCCTCGCAGGAAAGTTGTTGGAAAACCTAAGCATGAAATAAATTAGCTCTGATTAATTAATATAAACAGCTAAAAATTAAGAAGATGGATGACCAGAAAGTTTGCTTATTTTAAACTATGTCAAAAAATCTGTATGGTATGAGAATATTTTGTTCAGAGCATGTTGGGTGTTCATATCTACAAATTTAGATGAATATCGAAGATGTTGTTAGAACTAGAACAGTTAGATCTTATTATCTGACTACTACACAAAACAAAACAAGAAATCAGCTCCCACCAATTTCATTACATTTTCTGATGACAATTTTTCAAAGTATTCAGTTCTGAATGTAATCAGTGAAACTATAAAATTAAAACCTGATTGGCTTTGAAAATGAAATTTGTTTATTATTGAATAATTTCTGAAAAGCTCCAAGACATTTCTAAAAACTGTTAGAAAGAAATATATATATATATATATATATATATATATATATATATATGTATGTATGTATGTATGTATGTATGTATGTATGTATGTATACATGTGTGTGTGTATATATGTATATATATATATATATATATATATATATATATATATATATATATATTAAAATTATAGTGAAATCTAAAATATGTTTCAAGAACAATAACCATAGGAATTTAGACCACAATTGAAAGGCAAGACTGCAACTTCAAATTAGTAATTCTTTGCTCAATCTCTTGAGTAAAAATAACCAGGATCTTCTTGGCGAGTCTTACCACAGGGTTTTCTGAATAAAAATCTCATTTGTAAATGAAATTGTTTGATTCATTTTAAAAGATCAGACACAACACATTTCATGGTCTTTATAACCAGATGTGTGCCAAAGATTTAAGAGATGGTAAAATAAATCAAGAATGGTCTCAAAAGGTAACATTTTTTTAAATAATCAGTGGGCACCATCTTTAAAGCTTCAAGTCTGAACCACTGACTCAATAGGATGTTTTTATAGTAGGTTCAGTTCCACATCAATGATACACAACAGATGTTTATATCACAGCCTTCCACAGCAGAAGTGCAAACTTGTTTCACCAAAACACGGTAAGAAATCAAGCTGTTTATCCTGATTTTAAGAGAGATTAAATATTAAATTCTATGTCGGGAAAGTATTACAAACTGTGCATCATTAAGAAAATAGGAATAGATTGAACTAACTGTAAGTGCCCCATCCAAATCATGATTGGCCACAACATGTAAGAAGACAGAGGAAACTGCCAGTAATAGTTAATGGCAGCCATGTCTGATTACATAATATAAACAGTATTTCCTCCTGCTGTTGCTGCTGCTGATAGTACCAGAGAAACAATGATTCAATGGAAACTACATTTCAGTCAATATCTATCAGTAGTGTACGGAAGTGCAGCTACTACACTGCATCGCATTACAGTTGTTCAGTACTGAAGTGACAAAGTAAGGTGATACAGCAGACAATGAGATGAAGACAACAGCCCTTTGTGTGTGTGTGTTGTTTCTGTTGAAAGTAAAATGACCAAAAGTTAGGTATGGTATAGACTTGAAAGAATAACCTATCTAGATAGCTATTATTGTGTGAGAGAGAGAGAGAGAGAGAGAGAAAGAGAAAGAGAGAGAGAGAGAAAGAGAGAGAGAGAGAGAGAGAGAGAGAGAGAGAGAGAGTGAAATGAGTGTATAATAAGGAGGGGCTTTATAAAAAAAGAAATCAATTGCCATCAGATGACACTAGCTGAAGAGAAATCTAGATAATTAAAGAGTAAACAAACCAGGTAAGCAATGGATATAGAATGGAGAATTGACTGATGCAGAAAATGTTACAACTCCTAATAGTAAATAGGACACTCTACTGTTACCATAACCGACACCAGCAGGCTGCACTAAAGCCAGGAGACCTGGAAAATAGCTGTCAGTTGCTTGAAAAAAATATTGAATTTTAATATCTTTCACTTAATAGATTTTTTAGAAAATTTATTTTCTGTTGAAATTGATATACTATCAAACTAGATGTAATAACTTTAGTGAACTAATATTGGAAACAGAACAACTAAAAAGACATGATACAATCCCCACAAAGACCCTACCAGCACCATTAATACATCCTCCACTCTACATAAGTGCAGGGTTACTGGGAGGGAGGGGCGTCAGTGGATTACACAGTCCATAAATGGAAACCCAAAACTTTGCTACATTATTGATGTGATGAAAGTTACTCTCAGCATTTGGTTCAAATTGACCAAACTGAGAATCACTCTCACATCAATTTCAAGAGTTCACAGTAGTGAGGACATCCAGTTGGGAAAACATGAGATTTGAAATACAAAAATATCCAGATTCCCAAACACAGATGAAACACTATAAGGAGGGGAGTCTATTTGGTTTTGAGATGTCCATGTAGTAGTTGCAAATCATACAGATGTCAGCAAATTTGCTGATACCTCTGTGACTTCCAACTAAGATACGAGCCGTCAACACATGACCCATTGCAGCTCTAAAGTGTAGGGCTGGTGTGGAAAAGTGATGAACTTCAGGGACTTGATAGAAAAACCGGGAAAATGATAATACTACGAGGGCCACTACACCCCAAAAGTGATGTGGACAGTGATGTAGATCTATCATAATAGAGAGGTGGAAGAGGTCTCATTAACTGTGAAATGTGTGTGAAATCTGAGGAAAAAAATCTGGTATGGTATGTAAAGAATTCAAATGAGAGATTGATGGCAGAAGTAAGAAATATAAAAGTCCTAAGCAGTGATGAAGCAAATGAAAAGGGGGAATTTCAACAAGACAGACAGAATGGCATCTTCAATAGATGGAAAGAAAAAAATATATGGTCAATTCTTGCAGGAAATGCCTGAAACAGATGACAAAGATAAGATCTGGGATTGGACTAGGAAAAGCAACTCAAAAGTTCAAACTAAAGCCCTTATTTTCATGGTCCAAGCACAGGCACAGAGAACAAACTATATCAAGTTCAATATTAACAAGTTAGTGACTTCTCTCACTTAGTAAGTTGTGCAGTGAGAAAGGTGAAACAATACACCATATTATTAGTGAATGTAAGAGGCTTGCACAGAAAGACTACAAGAGAAAGAAAGACAACATTGACAAATTGGTTCACTGGAAGCTCTGTTATAAGTATGACATGAGCAGATGTAAGAAATGGTATGAGCACCAACTAGAAAGGGTTACTAAAAACAAATAATATAAGATCTTGTGGGACATAACCATCCAATGTGACCCTCTTATTGTGGCTACAAAACATGACGTTGTAGTAGAAAAGAAAAAGAATGAAGCAATTAATATGAATATCGCTTCACAGTGCAACCACAAGATATGAGAAGGAAAGTGAGAAAATTTATAGATATCAGGAGGTGAAGAGAGAAATAAGGAAACTATGGAGAATCAGACACTTGGAAGTGGTACCGACTGTGGTTGGCACACTGAAAGTAGATGGTAATAGGTTTGATGCATGGCTTCAGAAGCTAGGAATTATCATCCAGACAGGACTGTTGCAGAAAACAGCCATGTTATGAACAGCAAGGATTCCAAGGAGGGTGTTAGAAAGTCAAAGGAGAAAGAATGACCCAAAGGACTTCTGGCTATTGGATATGGCTTGCTCTTTTGGTATGGTGTCAGTATAACATCTACCAGAGCAAAAGCATAAACAAAAATAATAATAATTGTTTCTCATATAGGCACAAAGCCCAAAATTTTGGAAAAGGGTGGCTACTGATTACACTACTTCTCATACTTGACTAGTATATTATTTTATTGATTCCCCCCTCCACCCCACCCTCCTGACAGAAGAGTAAAAGGCAAAGTTGTTGACATTAATGGGATTTTAACTTAGAATATAATGAGCCAGAATAAATGCTGAAACACATTTTGGTTGATGTCCTAATGATTTTGTTAATCCACTGCTCTAAATAATGACAATGACAATGGTTGCTAATTTAGGTACAAGTCTAGCAATTTTGAGGGGAGGGACAATTTAATACTGTCAACCTTAGTACTTGACTAGTACGTCATTTCCCCAAGTCTGGAAGGATGAAAAGTAAAGTTGATATGGGCAGAATTTAAACTCAGAATGTAAAGAGTCAGAACAAATATGGCAAAGCATTTTTGTGATGTTCTAACAATTCTACCAACAGTAATAATAATCCTTTGTATTATAGGCACATAGCCAGTAATTTCAGGGAGGGGTAAGTCAATTACATTGACCTTAGTGCTTGATAGGTACCTATTTTATCAACCCTAAATGGATGAAAGACAAAGACAAACTCAGCAGCATTCAAAATCAGAATGTAAGAACAGACAAAATACCACTAAGCATGCTAATAATTTTACCAGTTCACCACCTACCAATAATAATAATAAATAACAATGATCATCATTATTATTATTAGTAGTAGTAGTAGCAGCAGCAGCAGCAGCAGCAGTAGTAGGTGGTGAGCTGGTGGAATCATTAGTACACCAGGCAAAATGCTTAGCAGCATTTCATCCATCCTTATTTTTTAAGTTTAAATTCCACCAAAGTCAACTTTCCCTTTCATGGTCAATAAATTAAATACCAGTTACGCATTAGGTTCGATCTAATCAACTGGTCATTTCTCCACAAATTTCAGGCTTTGTGCCTTCAGTAGAAAGGATTATTATTATCTCAATTTAGTACAAGGCACACAGTTTGGAGGGTGATGGGCAAATCGATTGCATCAACCTCAGTTGCTGACTAGTACTTTATTTTATCAACCCCAAAAGAATGAAAGGCAAAGTCAACCTGGGTGGAATTTGAACTCAGAATGTAATGAGCTGGAAGAAGGGCTGCTAAGTATCTTGCCTGATGCACTAACAATTCTACTAGCTTACCACAATAACAATAACAATAATGATAATAATAATAATAATAATAATAATAATAATAATAATAATAATAATAATAACAATAATAATAATAATAATAATAATAATAATAATAATAATAATTTTTTCCACTAAAGGTACAAGACCTAAAATTTGGAGGAAGGAGATAGTTGAATACATCAACCCCAGTGTTTCACTGGTATTTAATTTATCAACCCCCAACAGGATGAAAGGCAAAGTGGACCTTGGCAGAATTTGAACTCAGAATGTAATGATGGACAAAATACCACTAAGCATTTTTCCCAGCATGCTAATGCCTATGGCTTTAATAACAACAACAATAATAATAATAATAATAATAATGATGATGATGATGATGATGATAATGATAATGGTTTCAGATTTTGCCACAAGGGCAACAATTTGGTGGGAGGGAATGAATCAATTACATCAACCCCAGTGTTCACATGGTACTTATTTTATCGACCTCAAAAGGATGAAAGGCAAAGATGACCTTAGCGGAATTTGAACTCAGAATGTAAAGACGGACAAAATGCCACTAAGCAGTTTGCCCAGCATGCTAACAATTCTGCCAGTTTGCCACCTGAATAATAATAATAATAATAATAATAGTAATAATCCTTTCTAATGTTGGCACAAAGCCATACATTTGCAAGGTAGGTGAATAGTTGATTTTATCAACTAACTCCAGCACAGGTTTTAAAAAAATACTTAATAGTCTCTAATTAAATTATACAAACATCAAGTATATCAGTTTACTGTTTCTTAGAATAAACAGAAAATTTTCAAAATTTCATTCCATATATTTTAGTAGATCTCATAGAGTAAATCTAATAAAAGCCAAACAATCATATTAATATATTCAATTTTTCTTGTGTATGTTTGTAATTCAGTGTCACTTCTACTACTGGTTTTGATTCTTAATTTAATAAAACAAGACAAATCTACAGTTTTCAAATTTTAGTCACCAGACAGAGAAATTTAATTTTTATTTTATGTTTTCTTGTAGAGAGAAAATTATGAATTTAGATGCCACAAACACACATTTTTTTCTTTCTTTTTTACTTGTTTCCGTCATTTGACCATAACTATGCTGGAGCACCACCTTAAGGGATTTTAGTCAAACAAATCAATCAATCCCAGGACTTATTCTTTCTAAGCCTAGTACTTATTCTATTGGCCACCTTTGCCGAACCACTAAGTTACAGGGACATAAACACACCAACATCAGTTGTCAAGCGATGGTGTGGGAGACAAACACACAAATATATACATATATATATGACAGGTTTCTTTCAGTTTCTGTTCACCAAATCTACTCACAAAGCTTTGGTTGGCCCAAGGCTATAGTAGAAGACACTTGCCCAAGTTGCCATGCAGTGGGACTGAACCCAGAACTATATGATTGGGAAGCAAGCTTCTTATCACACAGCCACACTTGCACCTATATATAAAGTTTCCATCATTGTTATACCTTTTGTATACTCTCCATAAGTTAGAAGAATGTCACCCTGCATGACTCCCTCACCATTTATTATCATTCTTTGCCATCTCTTTTGTGGAATTCAGCTTCTTGAAATCAACCTTCGCCAGCTCTTCCTCTCCTACAGGTTCATCCACCACTTATATTGCTTGCAACTTCTTTACCCAACAGTCACCATCTTCCATACTTATGCCATTACTAACTTTTCACCTTACCAACCTTCTCACATCCTCCACATACAGCCCCATCATAATCATCATTCTGTGTTATTGTACACAACAATCACCCCATCATACAATCTCCATTTACTCACACAGAATTTCTTCATTGCCCACACTGAGGTTGTTTCACTTTGTTCTTATTCTAATTTTTGAGTACTTTTGGGAGTAACAGCACCAATTAACTACTTTTAGGGAATGTTCTGAGCATTTGAAATAGTTCATTCCCTGAGTGCTCTTACTGCTAACTACTCTAGTGCACCTCCCACATCCATGGTTCTCCTTTGTACCAGCCCATCTCTAATCCCAGTAACGCCTTGTAAATAACAGAAATAAAATATAAGTTGAAGTATTCTTATAAAAGCATTCTGAATACTGTACACTGGTAGAATCACCAAGAGGGTGAGGTGGCATTAGGAAAAGATGAAAGGGAAAAAAAGTCCCTTCATTCCTATGGTAGATGATATTCCAAAATGGAATGAGATGTTGTTCTTGTTACTTGGAGTATGATACCCTGGACACCCTGTGGTAAGTGAGTATGTCATAAACCAAAGTTTATGGAGTGCCATAATGTGTTGAAATAGTGGGTTGTGGGTTGGCCTAGAGTGTATAGGGGAATACTGCAGAAGTGTTTGTAGGAAGAGATTACAAATAGAAAGTGATAAAAGGAGGCAGATTCAATCTTCCTCAACATCGTTTAATGTCTACTTTTCTATGCATGCATGAGTTGGATGGAATTTACAGGGACAGACTTTCTACAGTCAGACACCCTTCCTCTTAACAATCCTCACCTGTTTCGAAATAAGGTAATATTTCCCCCATGACTAGACAGGTTTTTCACAGAAGACTGGAAACAAGCAACATTGAGCAAGAGTGCAGCTCATTTACAACCATGAAATTAAACAAAGGTATGTGTATATACACACACGGCCATTCACTTTCCATCAACCAAATCCACTTGACCTGGGGTATAATAGAAGAAATTTGGTTAAGGTACTGCACAGTGGGACAGAATCCAAGAACACGAGGTTGGGAAGTGACTTTCTTAGTCACACCTATATCCTCTTAATGTCAGTAGTAATCTGGTATTGAATAAATTTGTCATATAATGTAATAAATTAATAAAAATTAGAACAGGGCCGCCTCCACACATACAGAATGCATAATACACAACAAGAAACCAAGACAAGATCCAGTTAAAGCAAAATAAGGGTTCTAGGACTAGAAATTATTTCCTGCAGACAAGGCGTACATTTTGTAAGAGATTAGGTTAGTCAAATCAATCTATGGACATTTGAACTCAGAATGTGAAGATGAATGAAATATGAAATATAGCATACTGGACAAAATGCATGCTAACAATTCTGCTAGCTTGTAACCTTAAATAATAATAATAATAATAATAATAATAATAATAATAATAATAATAATAATAATAATAATAATTTTAGCACAAGGCCAGCAACTTGGAGGAAGGGTGTAAGTTGATTACATTGACCCCTGTGCTCAACCCCAAAAGCAAAGTCGACCTTGACAGAATTTAAATTCAAAAGGTGAAGACGGACAAAATATCTCTAAGCATCTTGCCCGGTATGCTAATGATTCTGCCAGCTTGTCAAATAATAATAATAATAATAACAACTGTCCTCTCTACTAAAGGCACAAGATCTGAAATTTGTGGGGAGGGGACTAGTCAATTATATCAAACCCAGTGATTCACTGGGGCTTAATTTATTAACCCGAAAGGATGAAAGGCAAAGTTGACCGTGACAGAATTTGAACTCAGAACGTAAAGACAGACGAAATACTGCTAAGCATTTCACCCAGTGTGCTAATGATTCTGCCAGCTCACTGCCTAAATAAAATAATAAAAAAAACAATAACAACAATTGACAACAAAACATCAACGGACAGAAGAGGAAATAAACAACCTTAGTGGAAAGTGAGAATTTAAGAAGATATAAACTCCCTGAACAGTGCAGTGTCAATACTTGTCAGGAAAAGAAATGGAGTATTGAAGAATAATCACAAATTTGAAAAAAAATGAGGAAGAAGCATGATGTAGATAGATACAAAAGGTTTGACTGTTGTAATCAAAGAATTGAAGCAGTGCATACTTGCCAAAAAAGCAAAGCTAACTAGGTTTGAACAATGGATTAAGCAATACCAGCAAAACAAATTGTTTAGAACCAACCAAAAAAAATTTTATCAAGAGACTAATGATGATAAAGAACATGAAAGATTAGTTTCTAGTGATGACGAAAGTCAACAGATATGGAGAAAGCAAGAACAACATAATACTGCAGCTGAATTGCACTGCAGCCTGAAGCAAACAACTTCTTATCCCCAGCAAAAGGTTATCCACTTCACAGAAGACAGTATCAGAAATATGAGTAAAAAGACAAGCAACTGGAAAGTAGCAGGACCTGATGGTGTACAGGGATTTTGGATTAAAAAAAAGTTCAGTAGATGCCGTAAATTGATAGCAGAGCAATATAATGCATTGATTGATGGAGAAGAAATTCAGGGCTGGTTGACAAAAGGACAAACAGTGTTGTGTCTGAAGGATGCATCAAAAGGAAATGCTGCTGACAATTACAAGCCAATTTTTTGCTTCTCATTAATGTGGAAATCACTGTCAGGAGGAATTGCAGAATTATACAAATTTCTTGATGAGAACGATTTGTTACCAATAGAACAAACAAGCTGTAGGAGATGCAGAGGTACCAAAGATCAATTATTGATAGACAAAATGGTAATGCAAGATTGTACATGAAGAAATTGGGAATGGCCTGGATTGGCTGTCAAAAGCTTATGATATGATTCCACATTCATGGTTTATCAAGTGCTTAGATCTATTTGGAATTGCAAGGAATGTAACATGTTTTCTGAAGAGAAGTATGGTGACGTAGAAAACTGAACTGACATCCTATGGAAAAAGCCTGGGCACCCTGGGCATCATAAGAGGAATTTTCCAAGGTGATAGCTTATCTCCATTGCTTTTTTTTTTCTCTGCATCATCCTCTGGCCTTGGTACTTAGGAAAATGAACCTGGGAATATCAGCTAAAAAAAAAAAATCCCATACAATCAATCACCTCCTCTGTATGGATAATCTGAAAATGTATGGCAAGGATAAGACACAAGTGAGTTTCTTGATGAACATGGTCCACTGTTTTAGTGCTGATATTAGAATGGAAATTCAGACTCAAGAAGTGTGAAATAATCTATCGATAAAAAAGGCAAGGTGCAGTCCCCAGGACGACACAGAAAAGGACCAATCATGTCAATAGACCTCCTAAGTAGAAAGCAGCAATACAAAAAGAGATCAAATGTCTGTGGACAGATGTATCAGTTCTTGATGAACTTGCTAGAGGAGTAAATATTAAGATGAAACGAGCCAGAAAAATTAAGCAAAAATATAAAATCAAAGATTTTATAAACCTCCCTGCAACCAAGGAAATAGTAAAACAATGAATACAACTGAAAGCCCAACAGCTCAGTGGGTATGACAAAAGAATCAAATTTTATTGACAAAACAAGGTAAAGATAGATGCAAAAAAACTTTATAAGGAAATTGGCAAAAGCGAGATAGAAGTAAAGGAGCCACCCAAGACTGAGGAAATGGAAGAGTTCTGGAAGAAGATATGGAGCAACAAAAAAGAATATAATGCTGAAGCTCACTTGATAGAATGTGAGAAAGTGAGACTGGATGAAGTTGAAAAGCAGAAATGGGAGGCAATAGGAATAGAAGAGCTAAGATGTGTTTTTAGAAAGTCTCCCAAATGGAAAACCTCAGGACTGGACCAGATCCCTAACGTCTGGCTGAATTGTTTGACAGAAGTACACCAACATTTTGCTGCATCTCTAACTGATGCCATCCAGAACCTAGAGCTGGCTGACCAAAGGAACAACATACCTTCTACCAAAAACTGAAGACACGAAAAATCCAAAGAACTACTGACCAATAACGTGTTTGTAAAAGGAATTCTTATGGATGGAAAGATCAGTTACTCATAAATAAAATGATTGTAGAGAATTGCCAGAGCAAAAAGTAGAACCGGAGTATGGCATGGATAGACGATAGGAAAGCATTTGATAGTGTCCCACATAATTCGCTACTCAAGGCCCTTGAGATATGTAAGACCTCTCCTGTCATCTCCAGATTCTTACAAGGTAGCATGGCCAAGTGGAATACATGTTTCTTTCTACACCATAGTAATGGGATAAGCCAATCTAACAACATCAACATCAAACAAGGCATCTTTCAAGGTGGCTCCCTCTCCCCATTACTCTTTTGCATGGCATTGATTCCACTCTCAAACCAACTGAGTAACATCCGGTATGGGTTCAAAGTGTATAATATTATAGTAAACCATCTGCTTTATACAGATGATCTGAAGCTATTTGCTAAAAATGACGAAGAGCTAGTAGGGCTGTTAACAAATGTCAAAGAGTTCAGCAATGGCATTGGGATGAAGCTTGGCCTTGATAAGTGTGCTAAAGCAACTTTTGTAAGAGGCAAACTCAAGCAAACAACTTCCATTAAATTAGATACTGACACTACCACCAAGGAACTTGACCCACAAGAAAGCTATAAATATCTAGGGATAAACAAAGGATATGGTATACAATATACAAACTAAGAAAGGAGTATTACAGGAGAGTAAGACTCATACTAAAAATTGAACTCAACTCCAAAAATTGCATCAAAGCCATTAACACCCTAGCACTTCCAGTAGTCTAACACAGTTTTAACATCATTAACTAGAATCTTACAGAGCTCCAACACCTGGATAGAAAGACGAGAAAACTTCTAACATCTAAGAATATGTACCACCTAAAATCAGACATTCATCATTTGTACCTACCTAGAAGTAATGGGAGAAGAGGGATGATGCAGGTAGAACTGTGCTGTAAGTCCTCCACAATAGCAATGAACAAGTACCTATCTAGTACAGAGGACTGGATGCTGCAGCTTGTGTGCAAACATGAAAGCAGCAACAAAACACATTCTACTGCCAAGAAAGCTTGCAAATTCACAAGAGAACTCAGCATTAACACTGAATTAGATGAAGAACCCGAAACCACTGCCACAAAAAAAGGAAAACAGATCAAACAGACTTCAAAGAAGAATAGGCAGAAACAAATTGAGGAGTGATGGTGCCAGAAACCTCTGCATGGACAGTATATACTTCAAAGTCAAAATGCTCATGTAGACCAAGCAACAACCAATCAGTAGCTGAGAAACTCAGGTCTGAAAGTAGAGACTGAAGGTTTCATATTAGCTGCACAAGACAAAGCTTGCTTACCAAAAACTACCAGGCTAACATTCTTCAAAACAGTTCTGACCCTAAATACAGATTCTGTGATACATTTGATGAAACAATAGATCATCTCGTCTAAGGATGTCCTGTGCTGACACCAAATGAATACAAAAGCTGCTACAATAGGTTAGGGCAGTATTTACACTGGAAAATACATAAACACTACAAAATCAGCACTTCTGCTTACTGGTATGAACATTATCCTGAAACAGTTGTTGAAGGTAAAAATGTCATTATCCTCTGGGATTTTCCAGTCAACACCAATAGAACGATCCAGGCTAATCGACCAGACATGGTCATTAAAGATATGGAAGAATATACTCGTAGACTAATAGATGTAAGTGGTCCTGCTGATAAAAATATATCCGTAAAGGATTAAATTAAATAAACATAAGGACCTGGAAATTGAAATACAAAATATGTGGCATCTTAAAGCAAGAATTGTTCCTGTTATTGAGGGTACTCTAGGTATGATAAGAAATAGATGTCAGAAACATCTAGATAATGTCCCAGGAGAACCATGTCTCAGAGAAATCCAAAAGATTGTGCTGACAAGTACTGCCCGATCCTTAGAAAAACCCTATCAATTTAAATGTCTATGTTGTATTACATGAAGATATTTTGCTACTGCCCCTGACATTTCCTCTCCCCAAGCTTTCAGTAATTCTGCAACATCTCTTATCCTTCACTCACCCTAGGATGCTGGGTGTGTCTCAGCTAGTGATTGTAAGAAACATGTAGATAAAAAGTAAATAATGATAATAATAATAATAATAATAATAATAATAATAATCAACTACACAATCATACACGACAGGCTTCTTTCAGTTTCTGTCTACCAAATCCACTCACAAAGCTTTGGTAGGCCTGAGGCTATAGTAGAAGACACTTGCCCAAGGGGTCACGCTAGGTTCAGTCTCACTATGTGACACCTTGAGCAATTGTTTTCTACTATAGCCTTAGCCAACCAAAGCCTTGAGAGTGGATTTGGTAGACGGAAACTGAAAGAAGCCTGTCATGTATATACATATGTATATATATATTTATGTACACGTGTCTTTCTGTCTGCGTTTGTCCCCCACCCCACCATCGCTTGACAACCAATGTTTATGTCCCCAAAACTTAGCAGATCAGCAAAGAGACAAATAGAAAAGTACTAGGCTTACAAAGAATAAGTCCTGGGGTCAATTTCTTCGACTATAACCTTTTAATGCAGTGCTCTAATATGGCCACAATCAAATGACTGAAACATGTAAAAGAATAAAAGAATAATCCCAAATGATGAGAAAGTGAATATGAGAGGTGTAAAGAAAATAGCAAAGTACCAGGACCTAGCCATTGAGTAATAGAGGCTATGGAAAACTATCCCTGTAGTTATAGGTACATCATACTATAATGGGTGTTATGTTCGTCAGTCTGTTCTCACTTCACAGTCAAACAGCTGAGCCAATGGTCACGCTATTTTGGGGGATTACAAAAGAGGTAATCAGGAAAGTTTTTAGTGAAAACAATGTGAAAAAGTATGATTATTTAATGGATACTGATTTTTGAATTGATAAACCACCTTTGCATTTTTATTAAAAATTCGTCAACCAAGAGTAATTCTGGATTTTCATTGTACAGTTTGTGGCTCCAAAATACCAGCGACAAGGATTAACTCTGGATTTCTCTGCGTATAGTTCGTGAATTTAGAGGCTTTCAATTTGCGATACTATCCCTTTATTTCCCATCATAGATGAGCAGATTTGCTATCTTACTACAATGGGCATTATGTCCATCTGTCTGTCCATATTCCCTCCTCACGGCCAGATGGTTGGACCAATAGTTATGATATTTTGGGGGATTACAAAGATGGTCGTTAGGAAGGTTTTTGGCATTAAAAAATCAGAACGCATGATTATTCTGTGGATATTGATTTTTGAATTGATAAACCACCTTCGCATTTTTATTAAAAATTCACCGACCAAGAGTAACTCTGGATTTTCATTGTACAGTTTGTGACCCCATTGTAGATACAAAGGAGTTTGTGAGGATGGTTAATAGCGAAAATAAAATGGAAAAAGTGTGCATCAGTATATAGTGTGTGTGATTATTTAATGGTTATTGAAGTGTCAGATTCAAAACAGCTAATTGAAGTGGTTGTTGTTTACTTCTCAGTTTTGTCAATCCAAATAACCCATGATACCAGAACATCCAGACATTATTCACATAGAAGAGTGAGAGGTAAGTCTTAGCTTGATTTTTTGCAACCCTAAAGATTCTGCTCACACATACACAGTAAACAAGGCACAGGGCCAGACTTTAGATCGTATAGGTGTATTTTTACCCACACCAATGTTTACACACAGCCAGTTATACATCGCTATGAATAGAACAACAAACTTCAGTAATTTAAAAATTAGTGCCAACCAAACAGAAAATATCATCCACAAAGAAGTTTTGTAATCATATTGAAAGTATATCTAAATAATATTTTTTCCTAATATTTTTTATGTAGTGGTTAAAGGAAGTCTGATTTTTGTTAGGAGTGGTCCACATAACAATTCATGATACAGAGGCTGGGAGCCTATTTCAGTTCGGGAGTGACTCGACATCACATATCACTTAGTCGCAAACACATATCATTTGGCTACAATAGACTGCTGTATCACCAACAATAATGTGATTTCTCTAAGACACTACACAGTAATCTATCAAGTCCATTTACATATCTCGCGATACATACTGCTGTTATGACTTCCCTCCCTCATTTTATGCCTTCATCGTAGATGGGTAGATTTGCTAGTTAGGAAATATGCCTTAAGATGTAAACTGATGGATAGAGGAAATAGGCATAAACCTAGTTAAGTGCAACATTGTCAAAGGTTCTTGGCATCTAAGGTTACTTGTTGTAACCTGCTGTTAGGAATTCTTTTTTTTTTTTAATAGTTTAATCTGTTGTACAATAATAATAATTGATGAAATAAATACAGTGCAACACACAAAAGTGAGAAATGAATATAGAAAAAAATTGACAAATTAGAATGATACTTAAAATAATACAGATCTGAATGTGAGAAATAAGATACACTAGTTGACCCAGGTATAAGTTACAGTTACAATATTCTTAACTGGATGTTAAGTGAACTAACCAAACTAGCCTGGAAAACAAGAAAAACAATGACAGAATTTACAATACACCACCCAAAATATAACACAGAAAGGTTATATAAACAACAAATTAAAGGTAATGAAGGCCTTATACAGCTAGAAAACTATTATAGAATATCCACCATAGGACTACAGAAATATCTAACTCAGAACCAAGGAAAGCTGATACAAATAACCACAAAGCATGAGCAAAACAAGAAAACTGTTTTCTGCCTTCAAGGAAGTCAAAAAATAAAAGGGAAAGTTCATAATACCTACAAATATGAAGAAAAAGGAGAAACATCAAAAGCTATAAAGCAACTAAAATCAAAGCTAAAACTGGAACTACAAAATATCATGATAAAACAATTGCAAGAAAAGCCCTTACATGGTAAATCCTAGGATAAATTAAACAGGAAAGAAATTTTAATAGCAACACATGATCAAAGCCACCCCGCCAGAAACCACCAAAAATATATAATGAAAAAAAAATACAATAACTGTAGAAAAAGCAGTGATGGGGAAAAAACAATAAATCATACTGTTTCTGGTTGTCCAGTCCTGATCAAGAAGAAATACAGCCACAGGCATGACAAAGCTGTGTCAGCACTATGGAATGACAAGAAAAAATGGTGCAAGCATAGCTCAAAAAAGGCCTCAGGAAATTACAAAGCAACCATACTCTGGGATATGCCAGCACACACAGAGTGATCAAGGCTAATAGGACAGATATTGTTGTCAGAGACTACCAAGAAAAGCAATGCCTTCTCATTGACACAGCAGTCCCCAACAGATGACAATGTATCTCTAAAAGAAACGGAAAAACTCTTGAAAGACAAAGATCTGGAAGTAGAGATAAACTCAATGTGGAGTCTGAAGACAGAAATAATCCCTACAATAATAGGCGCAACTAGGTGTGGTTAAAAATATACAGACAAATACATAACCAAAACATCAAGACTTATGAATATATATAACATACAGAAAATAGCACTGCTAGGGGCACTGTACACATCCTACATAAAACACTTTCAATACGGTAGAAATAACAACACTAAAACAAACCCCAGCACGTACCTAAGAAACACAGAGCTACATGTGTCAGTGCAGTGAAAGCACATAATAAAACTAAAACTGCTGGAAAATAATAATAATAATAGTTTCAAATTTGGGCAGAAGGTCAGCAATTTTATGGAGAGGGAACAAGTCAATGACATCAACTCCAGTGCCCAACTGGAACTTATTTTATTGACCCCAAAAGAATGAATGACAAAGTGGACCTCAGCAAAATTTAAACCCTGAACATAAAGGCAAACAAAATACAACAGAGCATTTTGCTTGACATGCTGACAAGTCTACCAGCTCAACACAATAATAATAATAATAATAATAATAATAATAATAATAATAATAATAATATTTTAAAAAGGATTGACATAACTCTTCACGAAGGTAAATAGTCAAGACGAAGAGCGCGATTCGATTGAATAGGTATTTTATTCGTTGAACAATATTTCGACAGTACGTCTGTCTTTGTCAAGTTCAAAACAAGAGGTGATTAAAAATTCAAAATATCAGAAATTTAAACGTAAACTATGAACGAGAGTAACCAGCGTCCATACGTTGATGGAATGACATCATCAGTTTTTAAGTTTTATAACAGACGGAAAGAAAGAAAAAATAGAAAAAGGAAGACGAAAGAAAAAAAGAAAGAAAAAGAGAGAAAGAAGAATATTCAATCAAACAGTTTTGTATAAATTTGATGATATTCTCCTGTCATCTTATTCATTCCTCCAGGGCGTGATGTTAATAACCCGCAAATATATTTCTCCTCATACATTCATACATTCATAGTTTACGTTTAAATTTCTGAAATTTTGAATTTTTAATCACCTCTTGTTTTGAACTTGACAAAGACAGACGTCCTGTCGAAATATTGTTCAATGAATAAAATATCTATTCAATCGAATCGCGCTCTTCGTCTTGACTAATAATAATAATAATAATTAGCCACAGGGGCATAGATGACTTTCTATTATAGGCACAAGGCCTGAAATCTGGAGGGAGAAGCTAGTCAGTTACATCAACCCTAGTGTTTGACTGGTACTTGTTTTATCTATCCTAAGAGGATGAAAGGCAAAGTGGACCTCAGTAGAATTTGAACTCAGAATGTAAGGATGAACAAAATGCCACAAAGCATTTTGCCCAGTGTGCTGATGATTCTACCAGTTTGCTACCTTGATGATGAGGATGATGATGAACATCTAGAACAAGATACATAACACAAGTAATATTAAATAAACAGCAATCCCTGATATAAGAACAGTTTATTATACCTGAAATAGGTGGTAGGAAATATCTCAGTGAGTTGATTTGTTTTCAATAACAATAACTTTTAGAAATAATATAAACTAAATTGTAACAGAAGTTGGAAATATGTCACAAACACATAAATTAGTGTTATTTACTCTTATTACAATTAAGCTCTCCCTCATAAACTAACCATTATGCAGAGACCTACCTTTAAACTATATCAGTAAATTAATGTTGTTTTTTGGGGGATTTTTTTTGTTCTTTTTAATACCATTATCCTTCAAAGTTAATTAACTAACACTGATGATGTTAAATGATGGAATTCAATTAAATGATGAAATTCAATGAAAACACCAAATAAAGGAACCCTGTGGTGACTAGTGATTATTGGATGTTCCATTCATTCTTTATTGAAAGTAGTTTTCAATTCCCATTAGTACCAAAGTCACTTGGATGAAACAGATGCATTTTTAAATAGGGTTTACAGTAACAATATCCTCATATCATTGTCAGTATTTGACTAGATAATTAAATTTCAAAATATCACTTACATCTATCAAATTCTGCATAAAATATCGGATTCTTATATCTGTAAGGTTACATAGCTGCCTCCATTCATTGTATCTCTCTCTCTCTCTCTCTCTCTCTCTCTCTCACACTCACACAGACACACACACACTAATATACTATCTTAAAGGTAGCATTTTGTAGGGTGGGTGTTCTATGTTCACCTACACAGAAACACAACCAACATAATAGTTGCAAGGATGAGTGTGTGGTTAAGAAACTCCCTTCCTAATAATGTGATCTTAAGTTCAGTCTCATTGCATGGCACCTTGGCCGAGTATCTTCTACTACAGCACTGAGTTTGGCCATAGGGAAACATTACCTTCCTTGGAAACAGGTGAGGGTTGGTGACAGGAAGCATATTCAGCTGTTGAAAATCTGCCTCAGTAAATTTCATCTGACCTGTGCAACCACGGAAAATTGGACATTACATAATAATGATGAATATTCTAGTTCTTGTTGATAAGATAACACTGATAAAACAGATCTATAGATAAAAGGCATTACAACTGTGACCATCCTGTCATTTAGTGTACCATTGTCCAATGTATCCCTCCTATTTTTAAGATGGCAGAGCATATGATATGAGGGACTTTACTTCATCTTTAAGCAGAATTACAATGAAAGGCTTCTAGTCATGGCAATCCATCTTGTTGTATATCAGGTATTACATTTTGTAATGCATCCTTCTGTTATTTTATTCAGGCCCTCTACCCATGTCAGAAATAATTGGTAAAAATTGGTAACAAATTTTTGTTTTATAATAAATCAGCCAGAGGATGAGAGACAGTGACCATCACACCTAGAAGATCTTTCCAGACTGGTAAAACTGGTGTGGTTGATGTCTAGCTTGAAGATCTGCAGACTGATGGCTGTGGTAAAAATATAGACAGAGAGAGAACCAGGTGAATGGTCCCAGAGTATGCAACAGAGTAAACTTTGCTAAAGATACTGATGACCAAACAGTGATACTGAAAGCAAAACCACAACAAACTGGGTTTATTCGGGAAATGCATTAAAACATCTTTATTTTAGGGATAAAATTGGCAGTGGTGGTAAAATGTTTACAATTTTCAGTTCTATATACCATTGCATATACCATTTTTATTTTCACCCCTCATTATTTGTATTCCTCCTCAACTTTGTTTCTCTTCCACCACCCAAAAAATTTCTAGATATATATAATAAACAAATAAACAATAATATTAGGTGTATAACACAAACAAACAATAAGTGCATCTCACTTTAAACAAACAAATAGCTATAGAATCTTTCTACTTCATCCCTCCCCCAATATAAGATACCCTTTGGGTAAAGGTTAGTAGAACTTGTAATTAAATCCAGTCCTCAAAACCCAAAACAAAGTACACAAATAGAGAGAACAAAAACAATGCAAAAATGATAAAAATAGAAACAAAATATTGAAAGAAATATAACAAACAAAGCATAAGAAGACCATAAGCCTAGATTCCCTTTGAGACAGCATCACCTCACTATTCTCTCCCACTTCTATAATATCATCTCCCTATCTTTAACTGGATTCCTTCCAACTACTTGGGGAAGAATGAAGATTGAAGAAGTAACAGTAAACAAAACACACACACACACACACACACATACACCTCTTCAATAAATTGCTTACATCTGCTCAACTTGACTTACTTCACACTTGATCCACGCTGATGCCAATTTTCTTCATGTCACCTCTCCACTCTGTTACTTGGTTACACAATCTACTCAAACATTACTCCACACCACTCCACTTCTAGCACTTGCTCCCTTTCAATTCTGAAACTCCACTCTATGTAAAAGTGTTGCTGTGTACACCAGAGATAAAACCTTCTAGTTTTAATCATTGCATATGAGAGAAGAGTCAGGCACCACATATGCTGAATGAGAGACCCAATAAAAGAATCAAAGAACTCTGTTAAATGAAGTAATGGAGTATTTAACATGAACCCAAAGATGATAGGACACACACACACACACACACACACACAGAAAACTGCAACCTTAGCCAAAATAAAATCAACAACTTCTCACAAGTTCAAGGCTTTCAGGTTTTATCATATAAAGAACTGCTTGCAAAATCTCAGCAGAGTTATAGGAATGTTGCAGTGCTTTACTATCTTGCTTTGGTTCTCCACGTTTTCAGTTCTGCAAAGTGTTCACTTAATTTCATTTCTCTAAAGTTAATAAAATATATACCATACTGATGTCACCTGATTTAATTATGCCAAATTTATCTTACCAAATTTATCTCACCAAATTTATCTTACCCATCAATCATCATTCATGATGATTACAATACAAACACACTTCTATCAGTCATTACCTGATCCATCAACAATTTCATAGTACACACTTCTAACATCCATTCAGCTAAACAGTGTGTGTGTGTGTGTGTGTGTGTGTGTGTGTGTGTTATCTATTTGTCTTTGTAACTGGCGCTTTTCTTTGCTAATGTAGGGATTTCAAAATTTAAAAATAAACTATATACTATATTTTATCTGACTAAAGATCTACTAGGCAGCCACTCAAATTTCATTCTACTTCATGTAGCATTTTTTTTTTTATCCTTCCTCTTCAAAATTCTTAGTATGAAAGGGTTCCATTTTCAGATTTTTGTATTTTGAAGAGATAAATTAAATCAGCAATACCAAAAAGCTGATTGTAGAACCAGAAAACTAAATCATTTTCTAAAACTAAATAGAAATGTTTTCTCTCTTCCATTCGGAATATTCCACTATTTATATACTTCCCAGTCATGATAATAACATAATGATTGATAGAGTTATTAAAACTTCACATAAATATGCCTTGTGGGATTTCTTCTAGCTCTTCATATTCCAAGTTCAAATCCCACCAGGGCTAACTTTGCCTTTCATCCCCTGAAGGTCAGTAAAATAAAGAACCAGTTAAATACTGGGGTCAATGGTATTGACTAATCCCCTCCCCTCAAAATTGCTAGCTTTGTGCCTAAATTAGAAACTATGATTATTACTATTATTGTTATCACTGTTATATTTCTCTGGGAATACCAATAATAATTATTATTATAAGTACTATGGTGCCACATAAAAGCACACGTCATGCCACGTAAAAACACCCAAAACACTCTGTAAAATGGTTGCCATTAGAAAGGGCATCCAACTGTAGAAATCACACCAAATCAGACTGTAGCCTGGTGCAGATCTCCAGCTTTCCAGCTCTGATCAAACTGTTCAACCCATGCCAGAATGGACAAAAGATGCTAAATGATGATGATTTATAATATGTATAGAGACTAAAAGTATTGATAATAAATAAAGAATTTTGGTAGAAATATATGAAAAATACAAATCTGTGTTTGATTTATGATAGAAACCATAACCATTATTTTATGCTTTCATTTAATAACATTCAACAGAACACAGACACAAACACACATGCACACACATACACTATATATATATATATATATATATATATATACATACACACTATGTAAATATAACATAACATATATAGATGTAACATTAAATACTATATCATGAAATACTCTGCTGACAGAATTACAACGAAGTTCTCTTGGCTGGTGGTACGCCGGCCTTCCCACCACCTCCACCAGTACCGGAAGTTCTTATCCTCTGTCATCCTCGGTTGTCTCCTGCAAACACTCCTAGAGGCCTTATATCATCCCCTCGCCTACCTTGGGTAGCGCATAAATATTGTGTCATGTATGCAGGTTGTAGGTATTGTTTTGTTTATGAATTCTGCCAAAGACTTGAGGTATTTCGTGTTGCAAGACAGTGTGTGAGAGAGAATCGTGATGTTGTAGGAGAGAAATGTGTTCGCATGTATGATGGTACGCTTGCACTAAACGAGGCTGCAAAGAAAGAGGTTTGGAGACGCCACTACGAAAGATTGCTCAATAAAGAGAATGAATGGGAGAAAGAGAGTCTGCTGAATGTCGACCCAACAGAGGGACCAGCTATCTGAGTTGACAGTACCATGGTAGATAAAGCAATTAAGAGTACGAAGACAGGGAAAGCCCCTGGCCCATCAGGAATCACTGCAGAGATGCTCAAAATATCTGGCAGTGTCGGCTATAGCCTAGTCACCCGTATTGCTAACCAGGTGATACACGAAGGAGTCATACCCAATGACTGGTGTAGCAGCACCATAGTCAACTGCTACAAAGGTAAAGGTGACGCTTTAGATACAAATAATTACAGAGGTATCAAGCTATTAGATCAGGTAACGAAAGTCATGGAGAGGGTCATAGCCCAACTAATTAGGGAGCGAGTCAGTTTAGATGAGATGCAGTTTGGGTTCGTGCCAGGGAAAAGTACCACTGATGCTATATTTCTGGTAAGACAGCTGCAGGAGAAATACCTAGCCAAAGATAAACCTCTGTACCTGGCTTTCATTGACATGGAGAAAGCCTTTGACAGGGTCCCCCAATCCCTTATCTGGTGGTCAATGAGGAAACTCGGGATGGAAGAATGGTTAGTGAGAGCTGTGCAAGACATGTACACAGACGCTGTCAGTAAGGTGAGGGTTGACAATGAGTACAGTGAAGAATTCCGGGTAGAGGTAGGGGTCCACCAAGGTTCTGACCTAGGATGAGATGGTGAAGCACGACCTTCGAACATTAGGCCTCACAGAGGTAATGACTTGTGACCGAGACCTTTGGAAATAGGCTGTGCGTGAGAAGACCCGGCAAGCCAAGTAAGACCAAAATCCAAGGTCTCTGCCAGGGATGTAGCCAGCCCACTTACGCGTAATATTCCTTCATTGGACACTAAACTCCGCTTGCGAAGACCTGTTGAGGCAAGTGAAATCGAATTAAATTTGTAGGAACACTAAACTCGGCTTGCGAAGACCTTTGGGGCAAGCGAAAGCAAAATCGTGATGGCACCTGTACCAGTGGAGCACTAAGAGCACTGTCCAAGCGTGATTGTTGCCAGAGCAGCTGTCTGGTGGCACATAAATAGCACCAGCGTGATCGTTACCAAAGTCGCCTTCTTGGCACTTGTGCCAGTGGCACGTGAAAAGATATTCAAGCGAGATCGTTGCCAGTTCCAATGGACTGGCTCCTGTGCAGGTGGCACGTAAAATACACTATTTCGAGTGCGGCTGTTGCCAGTAACGCCTGACTCGCCTTCGTGCCGGTGGTACATAAAAGCACCCACTACACTCTCGGAGTGGTTGGCGTTAGGAAGGGCATCCAGCTGTAGAAACTCTGCCAAATCAGATTGAGCCTGGTGCAGCCTCCTGGTCCACCAGTCCTCAGTTAAATCGTCCAACTCATGCTAGCATGGAAAGCGGATGTTAAACGACGATGATGACGATGATGATGATGATTATGTAAATTCATTGAGCTTATTGGTTGAATAATGATAAAGTAATGAGTTTTGCATATGGTGGGTGGGGGGGATATAGAAACAGAAAATAACTTAAATGTAGATCTTCTGACATGTCAGTGTGTGTGTGTGTGTGTGTTTTAGGAGTATTTACTGTGTGTGAAGACGTGTGTAAATAATACGAGTAGACTAAAAGTGTAGAAAGAAACTGTTGGCAATAATAAGGCTACAGATCTGTTGTTGTTACTTGTAGTGTAGCAGTAATTGTTGTTACTACAATCTGCAGTACTTCTGAGAAGCAACTATGATATTTGTTGTGATAATTGATCACACAGTAATGTGCATGTGTGTGTGTGTGTGTAAGTGAGTAAATAGATGAATAGACACACTCGTTTGCAGGTTTATAAGACAAAGCAAGAACATTGGAAAGGGCAATTATTTATAATTTCTGAGCAGAGGGTGCAAAAAAAATTGCCACTGAAAAAAAATGGAAGGAGACAGAGAAAAATTAAAAAGTGATTTCATAATCTTTATAAGAAGGACTAGCAGTATAGCCTGGCGCTGCCCGGGATTAAGTTAGGATTATTAAGCTAATCAAGCGCTTTGCTTCAAACCAAACTAAGTAACAGCGACGTCAAATTTGGGCAAAATCTGTTGAAATTGGTAAACATTTGACTGAAAATAGGTTGCAGACAATTTGTTTGGGAAATCCATAAGGGATTGTTTTATTGATTTTTTTCCACTCGTGGATTTTTTTGTTGTTCTTTTTTTTTGTTTTTTTTTATTTGAGAATTTAAAGCATTCAAAGATCCCGTGAGTTCTAAGTAATGCTGGCATCAAGTTTGAACAAAACTGGTAAACGTTATGGTTGAAAATGGGGTGTGGCCAATTTTAGTGGGAAATCCTATAAGGAATTGGTTTATCAATTTTTCATCCTGATTGAATGGAAAACCCCATAAGGAATCAGTTTATTGATTTTTCACCCCAAATAGGACTTAACCAAACACAACATTGCTGATTCAAAACATCTATATTTATACTTTAAAGTTGGTTTTCATACCCAACCCAGTTCTGCAGACTCATTCTCATGACGGGAATGCTTGTGTTGGGGGTTTGACCAGCAGAGGTGATCAGGTTGCACATACCGGCTCTTTTGAACCCTACCCCCATTATCTAACCCTCCCTTGGACAATGGGTTGGGAGCCCTTCCGGCAAAGAAAATAGAATGCTCAAAAGCGCTCCCAATCCTCTGTGTTAGAAGAGATTATGTTCGGATCACAACTAAGCCTTAACCTAAGCCTAAGCTAATCTAGCGAAAGGGGGGCCCGGGGGCCTCTAAAAGGCAGCAACTAATCCCAATCTAGTCTTAACCCCTCCTAGGTGTACTATCAGTCAAGGCTGCATCGAAAATATTCATTAGAGAAGGTTGCATCGAATGTTTGCATTAGATAAGGATGCATCAAAGGTTTTCATTGAAGATCTGTAGTGAAGAAGGTTGACTCAAAGATTTGGATTGGATAAGGTTGCATTAGAGATCTGCATTGGAGAAGGTTGATTTGAAGGTTTGCATTGCGGATCCGGATTGGAGTAACTTAGAAACACTTAACAAAAAAATAAGGGGCCTGGCCCTTCTAGCCTAACTCTATGAGCAACTTGGCCAAGCACTATTGGCCGAGTGAGCATTGTTGTCAGAGAAGTCAGCATTGTCCAATAAAGAAGAGGAAGAGTACATGAGTCATGTTGCCATGGTTTGAGAATATGTCCGGCTAATTCTTCCGGATCACCTGTTTATAACCGCATAGGCTGCAGTGATGACTTGTTCTTCTTTCTATGTCTATAAAACCTTGCTATTGACAACATTGCATGTTCTGCCCTGTGGAGAATACACAAAAAGAGCATTTCTACTCCCCACGTAGGAGCAGGCCACATAAAGTTGCCCATGTGAAAAGCATGGCTCCTCTAAATGGATGACCGCCTCTGAAAGTGAGATTTGTTGATGGACATGGTGATCTGCAGATGATAAACAGCATGTCTGACACCGAGGGATAAAAGTGCATCCTTGAAATGAAAACTTTTCCCCCCTCCCATACCCCGTAACAATGGTGGCCTCAATAAAGTAGGGCATCAGGGACTTGACTACCAAGCAGGTCCCGTTGCACTGTTTGGGCAGATAAACTGTGTACTCTTTATCCCATTTGAGTTTTATTGAATGATTGTGTAGAATTTTCTTAACAATAGGAATATATTGTAAGTCTACACACACACAAATACAAATACACACTTGGTGTTGTTGTTGTGATGCGTGTACTCTTTGTCCCATTTGAGTTGTTGTTTTGAGTGGCAGGAGATAAGTTTCACCGAACTTGAATAGCTTGTTCGGAACTCGTTTCTAATGTTGAAATGCCACATATCAAAAAATGCTTTAAATCACATAGGAAGAAAAACGACTATAGCACGAAGTCATCGATTTGCTTTGACTGCCAAGAAAGCAAAAGTACGTACAGAGAATTTCATAAACAGATATAAATAAGTATGTTGTGGCTGAAAATAACAGTCAAATAAAGAATTTAAATATTAAATTAAGAAACAAAATGTGTTAGTTGCTAATTACATCATCATTAGGTTTTTGCTTTCTAATTGAATAAACAAACATTAATTATCTAACATTCAAAATTTCATTTAAAATGAAATATATAGAAAAATTAAATATATAAATATACTATATATATATATACATTTCTTACAGAGCGGTTCATCTTTGTTTTTCTGTATAATTAAAACTATATATATATTTCTTTCAGACCACATGAACTCACATAAAGAATCTTGCAAACCAAATCCAAAAACGAAATAGTTTATCGTTGTTTTTCTATATAATAGTCGCCATTGCAGGGAACTTAACTCGTGTTTGCAAACAATGGATTTCATCGATGTGAAAATTGGTAAAAGTTATGGATGAAGATCAATTTTTACCGCTATCCAAGGAAGTCTCGGGAAAAATAAGTTGACATAACTGAGCTAGGGTTGTGATGAATGTCCTCCTAAAATTGGAATGACATGCATGCTAATTTGTGGACATGCATAAATTACATTCACGTACACACACACACACACATCCTGCCTTTTATAGATATACAGATGAAACTAGATAATAGTTTTTATGGCAAAGAGACAAAATGCTAAATAGATGAGGTTATATAAAAACTGAGGGGTGGGGAGTAAACTAGGGTAAACTCAAAAGTAAAGCAAAGAGCAAAACTCTGGAGAACTAAAAATCTCAGTTACTGAACAATCTCTGCTGAATGACAAAAACTTGTGGCAGAACATTGAGAAGAAATGGAATTACCTGAAGAATGGATTACAAGGAAAGTAACAATTCCAGACAAAGATCTGAAAGGAGTTTTACATTAAGATTTTTCTCATAGAGAGATATTTTCATTTCTTGATAAAGGAATTATTTATAGACATCAAACCCAAACTAAGTATTATTTACAAATAACTCTCAGCAATAAGATAAAGTTGGACATGTTCATTTTATTGAAAACAGCTGCAAAGAAAACCAAGACAAACCATACAAATATATGGAGAATAGAGTGAAAAATAGGAATAAAAAGAAATCTACATTATTTACATTTGACGGATATTTGTCCTCATCTTGTTTGTTGTTAACACGTTTCAGCTGATATACCCTCCAGCCTTCATCAGGTGTCTTGGGGAAATTTTGAACCTGAGTTCTCATTCCTAACATATTTTTCAATGTTATTATTATTATTATTATTATTATTATTCAGGTCACTGCCTGGAATAGAACTCAGAATCTTGGGGTTAATAGCCCGCACTCTTAACCACTATGCCATATGCCTGTGGTAGCTATACAGAGGAGGTTTCAATCTTACCATAGGGAATAAAAATGTGTCGATAATGCATTGGGGTCTATATAATCTGCTGTAAACTTTTGCAGGACAAAATTAGCCTTGTACACTCAAAATAAACACTGAAATTTGCTCTGTTAACAATTTGCAATTAACAATTTACCACCTACTGCCGATGGCTCACTTCTTTTTCTCCTTTTTTAACTCCTCTAAAAGAAAGTAGCGTAGACAATTGATAGAATACCTATGGTCTTTCTGACATCATTCTTCAGCAGACAGTCTTTTCTAATTCACTGAACACTTATTGTGAGAAAAAAGTTTGAAGAAATTTCCCTTGTTGGCTTGGAGATAGAAACAAGCAGGTGAGATTTTCAAGACAAATCTCCAAATTCCTTATCATGAAATAGGTCTTAACACTTTCGACATACAAAAAAGAAAAACCTCCTAAGATTACTCAATTAGCAATAAAAATGCTTTTCCATACTTTGGCAGCACCCCACCAACCTATCCATCAGGTCAGCCTTAAAATCATCAAATTTTATAACTGACAAGCTTATTGGAATTGTTATTTGTAAAGAGACAATTCTTATTAAATGCAATCTACCAAACAAAAATAAAAGGAAAAAAAAACATTCAAATGAAACCACAGCTTAAACTCTTGATATGGACATTTTTTTGTTTTTTTTTGTTTTGTAATCACAAAACCTTTGTAAAGGAAACAAGGGTGACATCATAACTTATTATTGGATGCAATATATCATTGATATTTATAGCATTTCTTCAGAGAAGGATAAAAGGGATAAAAGTCAATTCTGATGGAAAATTGAATACCATAATATAAAAAAGTACTGAACTAGCATTTACCGTCAAAGGTTTTTCTGTATAATATTTGATCCAAGCACTACAATTGATACCCTAAGTACAGATGCTTTTGTACATCAACACACATACACACCATGCAACAATGATAGAATGTCATCAAGTACTTTCGCCCTTTTCTATTCTTGCTTCTAGCCTTCAGATCTAAGGTAATATGAGATGGTATCAAAAAGTCCCCAGACTAGTTCTGTGGTGTGCAAATAGATGACAACTCATGATTGCATGTGCAGAAAGAGCTAACAATGACCACGAAGCAGCGTGCCTAGTGATATTGCTGTGTTTACTTCGCAAGTTATGCAATTGGTGCTCTTGTGATCATGTGTTTGCTGTAGTCTGCGATTTCATCATGGACAGGATCAAAGAACCAATGTGAAATTTTGCATTAAACTTGAAAGTCTGCTACAGAGACATTAAGCATGCTTCAGCAAGCTTATGGTGATGAGGCAATGAGTCATATGCAAGGTTCCGAGTGGCACAGGCACTTCAAAAGTGGCAGAACATCCCTAGAAGGCAACAAGCAATCTGGAAGACCTGCCATGAGCATCACCCCTAGAAATGTGGTATTGTGCATCAAGAATTCATCCTTAACAACCAGACCATCAATCAAGAGTTCTACTGTGATATTTTGAAGCATTTTAGGGAGGACATTCAGCAAAAGCAACTGGAACTGTGTAGCACAAAGAATCGAATTCTTCATGACAACAATGTTACCAAGCTATCCTCACTCATGAGTTTCTCACCAAAAACAACTTGGTATCACCTCCACCAGATTTCACACCTGCAAACTTCCATCTCTTTGTCAAGATGAAAATGCAGCACAAAGGTTGATGTTTTAACACTGTTTTCAGGATCCAGAGCAAATTACAAAAGATACTTGACTTGCTTACAGAAAATGACTTCCAGGTCAGATTCCAAAAGTGACAGGAATGCTGTGACTGGTGTATTGCTGCACAAGGTAACTATTTTGGAGAAGGTGTTAAAACTTGGGTAAATAAGTTACTTTTTATTAAACATAGCTAGTCCAGAAACCTTTTGATATCATCTCTTACTTTTTCTCTCAACATTGTGATCCTGTGAAGTGACTTTTTAAAAGAACCATTCAAAGTAAAACTTGTTAAGACTAAATGCCTTTGTATATTATCTACCAACCTTAAACATGGCAGTTTAGGAAAATAAGTAGAAACACAACAACAGCTGGCTTGTTGTTTTTCTTATGCAAAAAGAAGTGAGTTTTAATATCACAAAGGTTGGCAGTTCAAAACATTCATGACAAATTATCATCACAAAGTGACAGCCAATAACTAATCAATTGGTTGATGGTTAATAGGTAACACATTTAATCCAATATCAACCAGAAACTTAATAAATTAACACAAAGTGAAGTTTTTGTTGACATAGGTGCTAGGTTCAACCTCACTCGTTCGTCACTATGATAAAGTTTTAAAACAATAAAACAATATGAGACCAAAAATTTGAATATATTTCCCAATACAATCATGATGCACCAATATCTTAACACTTTAAATACCATATTCCTTTTAAAATACACTGCCTTTATTTCAATTAATTTTGAAAATAATGAAAAATTTAGTAACATAACTGTCATTTGTTAAGTTAGTTTTTGGAACATAAACTGAAGTGAAATTTTTAGGGAGGTCTTTAGTTTAAATCACTTTGAAGCAAATCACTTGTGTTATGAAGCATGGCTAGTCTCAGGTGGGATCAAAAGGGTTAAAAACATTGTGTCACAATGGACATATTTGCATCAAGATAACTATCAGGCAGAGTAAAAAGTAAGTAACATTTTGGAACATGAAATTCATCATAATATATTTCAATGTGGTAATTTTATTCATCAAAGTAAGTACGGTTACAATCAACACATTTTTTGCCAATGAGTTACAAGTTTGTTTATTCTGGTAACATAAAAATCTGAAGTTCTGGAGTTGATGCACTCTTTGCATGCACTTTCAGCATTCGTTTGATTTTTTAACTCTTTCTCTCGCAGGAAACCATCAAGGTGCTTGAAAAAGTGGTAGTCGGTAGGAGAAAGGTCTGGGAAATAAGCTGGGTAGGGAAGAACTTCGTAGTTAAGTTCCCTCAACTTCTGTTGTCCAGTCTGGGATGGAGTAGCAGTTTTGCATTCATTTTTTACTCTTTTACTCTTTTACTTGTTTCAGTCATTTGACTGTGGCCATGCTGGAGCACCACCTTTAGTCGAGCAAATCGACCCCAGGACTTATTCTCTGTAAGCCTAGTACTTATTCTACCAGTCTTTTTTGTCAAACCACTAAGTTACAGGGACGTAAACACACCAGCATCGGTTGTCAAGCGATGTTGGGGGGACAAACACCGACACACACACACACACACACACACACACACACATATATATATATATATACAATGGGCTTCTTTCAGTTTCCGTCTACCAAATCCACTCACAAGGCTTTGGTCGGCCCGAAGATATAGTAGAAGACACTTGCACAAGGTGCCATGCAGTGGGACTGAACCCGGAACCATGTGGTTGGTAAGCAAGCTACTTACCACACACCCACTCCTGCACCTATTTGGCAATTTCATGGTAATATGTTTCTACAGTAATGTTTTTGTTTGGGTTTTAAGTTATAGGGGATGAATCCAGCAGTACACCACCAAACAGTCATCATAACCTTCTTTTTGAAGAGCTCGGGTTTGGGGAAGGTTTTCGGTCCAACCACTGTGAAGAACGTTTTTCATTATTGTACAGAATCCACTTTTCATCGAAAGTTACAATACAGTCGAGAAGTGGATCAGTCTAGTTACGGAGAAGTGATGAGCAAATTTCATATCTGTGCACTTTCTAATTTTCATTCAAATCGTGTGGTACCCATTTGTTGAGCTTCTTTGATTTTCCAATCAAATGCAAATGGTTGCAGGCAGTTTTCTGGCTAACTTGAAGCTCTTTTCCTAGTTCTCGAATGGTTTTACGTGAATCTTTCTCAATGACGGTCTTTAATTGACCGTCATCAATGACAAATAGGTATCCAATATGCTCGCGATCTTCAAGGCTCAGGTCTCCACTGCAAAATTGTTTAAACCATTTTTGAGCTGACCACGCACTGGTCATTTCCTCACCAAATGTTTTGCTGATATCACGAGCAGTTTAAGCTGCTTTACATCCTTTTTTAAAGTTGAATAGCATAACTGCTCGAATATCGCACTTTGAAAGTTCCATTTCTGATGATTGTAACAACAGTGAAAAAGATATCAATGTTAATTTATTGATGCATTTAGGCAACTCTATATCTGTATTATCAGACAATTGCCAAAAATGTTGAAAAAAATTCAAAACTCTGCAAAAATCTCGTACAAATTTTTCATGGTGCAAAATGTTTCTTACTTTTTACTCAACATGATATTTCTACTGCTTATATTTTTTTTTGTGCATACAACTTGCATGGTCTGGTATTAATGTCAGAAATCATTATAAAAACTGGTGAGAGTGGTTGAGTGACAAAATCATTAGAGCATCAAACAAAATGCTTTGTGATATTTCTTGACTCTTTACATTTGGAGTTCAAATCCCTCCAATATCAACTTTGCCTTACATCACTCTCCAGGATTGATAAACTGCTGGCCTTGCATCTAAATTAGAAATCATTATTACTATTATTATTACTGATAATGACAACAACAATGAAACAGGTGACAATAATTCTACATCGATTGATATCCAGTTGAATCAATCAAACTTATTGTATTGATGGACGGGTGGGGTGGGGGTGCGATCAACTTGGATGGTGTCTGAACTCAAAACTATAGAGTTTGGAATTAATGACAAAAACATAGATAGAGGTGTAATAGACAAAGAGAAGTAAATATATTAGCCAGAACCAGGATGGTAGAATTGATGGGTTCTACCATTCTGGTTCTACCAATCAACTACTGAACCGAGATATTTTATTAGCTGCTGCTATCAGAAATAATAGAAAGGGAAACTCCTTCCTTAAAAAGAACCCTGAAGTCATAAAAGCTATCTGTTTTAAATAATGGGTTTATTCAGGTAGATAATAAAATTCTTCAAGAATTTGGTAAGTTAGCATTGCGTATTATGAAAGAGATGCTAAATTATAAACCATTTACAAGGGGAGGGGGGAAGCAGATAGATATATAGACAAATAAAGGAAATGAGCATATTGAATGACATAAAATAATAAAACAAAGAAAAAAATGTAAAAACGTGTTTTGTTATGTGAGGCTGGCCACGTTAATTTCAATGATAATATTACTACTGCAACTGAAGTATTGTAACAATAATGAAGAAATATTTCTCAGTTATGTTAGAAGTACAATAATGCAGCTGTCTGTAAGGGTGGCTTGAAAACACAACAATAGATTCTTATGTCACTCTGACCTAACAGAAGAAAAAACAAAAATAAGTCGACAAAAAAGAGTGAAAAGCAGTGAAGCTTCCTCATTTTGGTAAATGTGTAAACCATATCTATATAGGTAGCAATGTTGATTGAAAGAATGTAGTGGGCCAGTTGTAAATATTGTTTCTGGTCTATGAAATACTAGTTTCAAATTTTGGTACAAGGCCAGTCATTTTGGGGGAATTTGAACTCAGAACATGAAGATGAACAAAATGCTGCGAAGCATTTCGCCCAGCATGCTAATGATTTGACCAACTCAATGCCATTTTCTCGCTGGAATATTGGAGTCCAATGTTGAGTTGTAAGAAAGAAATAATAAGTGGAGGGTAAGATTAGTGGAAAAGTGTGGCCATGAAAAACAGTCATTAACAACAGATAATTAATACATAATGGATGGATAGATATTGGTCGACTATTGGGGTTAGTTAGTGACTATTCACAAGAGAGAATTTACTGCAATATACTGAATTTCAAAGAAATCAAAAGAAAATATATTCAATTCTTCAAACCAAATATTTCATTACATAGAGTCAAAATTAGTACTGAATATCTTTCACAACATTTGCTTGTCTCAGTCTTTTGTTTTCTGTACATTTAAACTATGGAAACAACTTCTATCTCATTCCAGGGTGAAAAACTAGAGGTAGTCGATAGCTTCCGCTATCTGGGCGACCAAGTTAGTAGTGGGGGTGGGTGCGCTGAAAGTGTAGCTGCTAGAATAAGAATAGCCTGGGCAAAGTTTAGAGAGCTCTTACCCCTGCTGGCGACAAAGGGACTCTCACTCAGAGTAAAAGGCAGACTGTATGACGCATGCGTACGAACAACCATGCTACATGGCAGTGAAACATGGGCTGTAACTGCTGAGGACATACGTAAGCTCGCAAGGAATGAAGCCAGTATGCTCCGTTGGATGTGTAATGTCAATGTGAATACCCGTCAGAGTGTAAGTATCTTGAGAGAAAAGCTGAACATTAGAAGCATCAGTTGTGGTGTGCAAGAGAGACGATTGCGCTGGTATGGACATGTGGTGAGAATGGAGGATAGCTGCGTGAAAAAGTGCCACACCCTAACAGTTGAGGGAACCCGTGGAAGAGGTAGGCCCAGGAAGACCTGGGCTGAGGTGGTGAGGCAAGACCTTCGTACATTGGGCCTCACCGAGGCGATGACTACGGACCGAGACCTTTGGAAATGGGCTGTGCGTGAGAAGACCCGGCAAGCCAAGTAAGATCGCTGCCAGTGCCCCTGGACTGGTTCTTGTGCGGGTGGCACATGAGATGCACCATTTTGAGCGTGGCCGTTGCCAGTACCGCCTGACTGGCTCCTGTAGGATTTTCGAGCGAGATCGTTGCCAGTGCCCCTGGACTGGCTTGTGCGGGTGGCACATAAAAGACACCATTTCGAGCATGGCCGTTTTCGTGCGGGTGACACGTAAAAGCACCCACTACACTCTCTGAGTGGTTGGCGTTAGGAAGGGCATCCAGCTGTAGAAACTCTGCCAAATCAGACTGGAGCCTGGTGTTGCCATCCGGTTTCACCAGTCCTCAGTCAAATCGTCCAACCCATGCTAGCATGGAAAGCGGACGTTAAACGATGATGATGATATATGTGTCTGTGTGTGTACACACACACACACATATGCATGTATATATATATATATATATATATATATATATATATATATACATATATAAATTTAAAGAATGGAGTAAACGCATATTATAACTGCATACTTTTATTCCGACATATGTTTCGAAGAATTACAATTTATGCGATCCATAGGAATAGGCGATGTTAAAAATGTAAACTTCTCTTCAGGGAAAAGTATGGGAACCAGCTTAAACGTAAGACATTATAATCGAATATGAGAACTATAGTTGGAGAAGGTTATATTCTCTTTTACTCTTTTACTTGTTTCAGTCATTTGACTGCGACCATGCTGGAGTACCACCTTTAGTCGAGCAAATCGACCCCAGGACTTATTCTTTGTAAGCCTAGTACTTACTCTATCGGCCTTTTTTTGCCAAACCGCTAAATTACGAGGACATAAACACACCACCATCGGTTGTCAAGCAATGTTGGGGGGACAAACACAGACACATAAACATATACACACATACATATACATATATATACATATATATGATGGGCTTCTTTCAGTTTCCGTCTACCAAATCCACTCACAAGGCTTTGGTCGGCCCGAGGCTATAGTAGAAGACACTTGCCCAAGGTGCCACGCAGTGGGAATGAACCCGAAACCATGTGGTTGGTAAGCAAGCTACTTACCACACAGCCACTCCTGCGCCTATATATATAATCCAAGAGAGTTAGGGGAATCCAACCCACTAAGGGATAATATTTATCCAATATACTGCTGGGAGGGTACCCAATTGTTATTACACTAGTGTTTTACCAAGTGCAATAAGTGGGTGTGGGTAAAAGGGGGGTTTTACCCTAAATTTACATAACAATAAGAAAATGGAGGGGAATATAAGGTACTCATCAACTTGCAGACACTGTACTCTGTTGATTAATCCGTTTATTTCACAACCAAAAGGACAATATACAGACACATATGACATACTATGTCATATCAACAATTAAAATTTCAAATTCAAAAGGACATCTAGCAACCGAAGAAGGGACATTTACCATCTATTTCTTGGACCGTGGTTTCAAGCTATCTTCAGTAAATAAAGTCATTTACTAATTTACTAGAATCGCGATGCCATAGGAGAGAAATGTGTCCGCATGGATGATGACTCATTTGCATTTAATGAGGCTGCAAAGAGAGGGACCTGGAGATGCCACTACGAAAGGTTCCTAAATGAAGAGAATGAATGGGAGAAAGAGAGTCTGCCGAATGTCGACCCAACAGAGGGACCAGCTATCTGAATTGACAGTATCTTGGTAGATAAAGCAATGAACACAAAGGAAGCCCCCGTTCCAACAGGAATCACTGCAGAGATGCTTAACATAACTAGCAGTGTAGGCTATAGTCTAATCATCCATATAGTCAATCAAATGATATATGAAGGAGTCATACCCAATGACAGGTGTAGCAGTACCATAGTCAACTGCAACAAAGGTAAAGGTGATGCATTAGATACGAATAGTTACAGAGGTATCAAATTGTTGGATCAGGTGATGAAAGTCATGGAGAGGGTCATAGCCCAAGTAATTAGGGAGAGAGTTAGTTCAGACAAGATGCAGTTTGGGTGTGTGCCAGGGAGAAGCACCACTGATGCTACATTTCTGGTAAGACAGCTGCAGGAGAAATACCTAGCCAAAGATAAACTTCTGTACTTGGCTTTCATCAACATGGAGGAAAGCCTTTGACAGAGTCCCCCAATCCCTTAACTGGTGGTCAATGCGGAAACTAGGGATAGATGAGTGATTAGTGAGAGCTGCACAAGCTATGTACAGGAACTCTGTCAGTAAGGTGAGGATTGGCAACAAGTATAGTGAAGAATTCCGGGTAGGGGTCCACCAAGGATCAGTCCTCAGCCCCCTCTTATTCATTATAGTCCTCCAGGTAATAACAGAGGAATTCAAGACAAGATGCCCCTGGAAGCACCTCTATGTTGATGACCTTGCTCTAATAGCTGTGTCACAATTAGAACTAGAGGAAAAGTTGAAGGTGTAGAAGCAAGGTCTAGAATTGAAGGGCCTTAGAGTCAATCTAGCAAAAACCAAAGTCTTAGTAAATAGGAAGGCAGACAAATCACAAATTGACTTCAGGCAGATGGCCCTACTCAATTTGTAGAAAAGGCGTAGGTAGAAACTCCATAAGATGTACCCTGTGTAAGCTATGGGCACATAAGAGGTGCAGCAATATCAAAGGAATGCAAACTGGGGAGATAGTTTTTGTGTATGGCAGATGCACAGGAGCAATAAACACTGAAAATGTACAGAAAAAAAGCTTCTGTCACCTAGGTGACCAAGTCAGTAGCGGGTGGATGCTCTGAGAGTGCAGCTGAAAGAATAAGAATAGTTTGGGCGAAGTTCAGAGAGCCCCTACCTCTGCTGGTAACAATGGGTCTCTCACTCAGAATGAAAGGTAGACTGTATGACACATGTATGTGAACTGCCATGCTACACGGAAGTGAAACATGGGCTGTGATTGCTAAGGACATGTGCAAGCTTGCTGAATGTGTAATGTCAGTGTGCATACACGACAGAGTGTAAGCACCCTGAGAGAGAAGTTGGACAAAAGAAACATCAGGTGTAGTGTGCAAGAGAGACAACTACAGTGGTATGATCATGTGTTGCTTATGGATGAGGACAGCTGTGTGAAAAAGTATCACATCCTAACACTGGAGAGAACTTGTGGAAGAGACAAACCCAGGAAAACCTGGGATGAGGTGGTGAAGCACAACCTTCGAACACTTGGCCTTACGGAGGCAATGACAAGTGACTGAGACCTTTGGAGATATGCTGTGCTTAAGAAGACCTGGCAAGCCCAGTGAGTATGATCAATGCCAGTACCGCCTGATTGGCCCCTGTGCTGGTGGCATGTAAAAAGCATCCACTACACTCTCAGAGCGGTTAGCATTAGGAAGGGCATCCAGCTGTAGAAACCTTGCCAGATCAGATTGGAGCCTGGTGCAGCCTCCTGGTTTGCCAGTCCTCAGTCAAACCATCCAACTCATTGCCACCATGCAAAGTGGATGTTAAACAATGATGATGAGAGACATACATATATATATATGTATATGTATATATATATATATATATACACACACACACACACACACACGCATATGTTTATATACACACACATGCATGTGAGTGTGTGTATATGTAATTAGACACATACTTGCCAGGGCACATCTCAGTTCATCTTAGATGAAATGCTTCTCACTAAGAGTGCATTATAACTAATTAAAAATTAATTACTACTCTATTTATATTTACATACAAGTAGGTAATTTTAGCCACAGTAATAATATTTAGTCTAGAAATCCAAGAAAATATTTCGGGATAACTAAGATTTAAGGGTTGGAATCAACTTAGCCCTTTTGTTACCATATTTCTGTCAACATATAATGCTCTTGCTTCAAATAATTTTTAAAATAACGAAGAATTTAGTAAAATAACTTTCTCATTATGAAGTTGGTATCTGGAAAAAATTAACATACAATTCTGAAGAAAGATTATAATCTAAATCACTTTAAAGCAGCAATTTTTTGTCATAGATCCAGAAGCATTTTCAGGGGAGTTGATCTAAAAGGGGTTAAAATAAAATTGGAACGGAAGGGTGGAGGAGGGGAATAAAACAAATGATTCAGAACGTTGAAGAAATCTATAAAATAGAGGAAAAAGGGAAATAATTTCTGCTTGATGAGAAGCAAGCAGGAGAAAACAAGGGAAAATGCAAATTTGAAAAATATATTATTTACAGAGGAAGTTCAAAATTGCCAGAAGGGAAGCTAAGCGACAGGTTTATTGTATCAGACTGCCAGAAGGGAAGCTAGGCGACAGGTTTATTTAGCCAGAGGGGAAGCAGATAAGAAAAAATTTGCCAATGTTCTGCGCCGTGAGGACAAACAAAAGACTTGAAGTATTTCTTGTTGCAAGACAGTGCGTGAGAGAGAATCGTGATGTCATAGTAGAGAAATGTGTTCGCATGGATGATGATACGCTTGCACTAAACGAAGCTGCAAAGAAAGAGGTTTGGAGATGCCACTACGAAAGATTGCTCAACAAAGGGAATGAATGGGAGAAAGAAAGTCTGCTGAATGTCGACCCAACAGAGGGACCAGCTATTCGAGAAGACAGTACCATGGTAGATAAAGCAATTAAGAGTATGAAGACAGGGAAAGCTCCCGGCCCATCAGGAATCACTGCAGAGATGCTCAAAATATCTGGCAGTGTCGGCTATAGCCTAATCACCCGTATTGCTAACCAGGTGATACACGAAGGAGTCATACTCAATGACTGGTATAGCAGCACCATAGTCAACTGCTACAAAGGTAAAGGTGACGCTTTAGATACAAATAATTACAGAGGTATCAAGCTGTTAGATCAGGTAATAAAAGTCATGGAGAGGGTCATAGCCCAACTAATTAGGGAGCGAGTCAGTTTAGATGAGATGCAGTTTGGGTTCGTGCCAGGGAAAAGTACCACTGATGCTATATTTCTGGTAAGACAACTGCAGAAGAAATACCTAGCCAAGGATAAACCTCTGTACCTGGCTTTCATTGACATGGAGAAAGCCTTTGACAGGGTTCCCCGATCTCTTATCTGGTGGTCAATGAGGAAACTAGGGATAGAAGAATGGTTAGTGAGAGCTGTGCGAGCCATGTACAGAGATGCTGTCAGTAAGGTGAGGGTTGGAAATGAGGACAGTAATGAATTCCGGGTAGAGGCAGGGGTCCACCAAGGTTCTGTACTCAGCCCCCTCCTATTTATCATAGTCCTCCAGGCTATAACAGAGGAATTCAAGACAGGGTGCCCTGGGAGCTCCTCTATGCTGATGACCTTGCACTAATTGCTGAGAAGTTTCAGGTGTGGAAGCAGGGACTAGAATCGAAGGGCCTTAAAGTCAACCTAGCTAAAACCAAAGTCCTAATAAGTAGGAAGTTAGATAAAACACAAACCCCTTCAGGTAGATGGCCCTGCTCAATCTGTAGAAAAGGTGTAGGTAGAAACTTTATAAGATGTACCCAGTGCAAGCTATGGACACATAAGAGGTGCAGCAATATCAAAGGCAGGTTAACTAGGAAGTTAGTTTTTGTATGTGGCAGATGTTCAGGTGCAATAAAAACTTTAAACAAACAGGAAACAACTTCTGTCTGATTCCAGGGAGAAAAACTAGACGTAGTTGATAGCTTCCGCTATCTGGGTGACCAAGTTAGTAGTGGGGATAGGTGCGCTGAAAGTGTAGCTGCTAGAATAAGAATAGCCTGGGCAAAGTTCAGAGTGCTCTTATCTCTGCTGGCGACAAAGGGCCTCTCACTCAGAGTAAAAGGCAGACTGCATGACGCATGCGTATGAATAGCCATGCTACATGGCAGTGAAACATGGGCCGTGAATGCTGAGGACATGCGTAAGCTCACAAGGAATGAAGCCAGTATGCTCCGATGGATGAGTAATGTCAGTGTGCATACCCGACAGAGTGTAAATATCTTGAGAGAAAAGTTGAACATAAGAAGCATCAGTCGTGATGTGCAAGAGAGAAGATTGCACTGGTATAGACAGGTGGCGAGAATGGATGAGGATAGCTGCGTGAAAAAGTGCCACATCCTAACAGTTGAGGGTACCCGTGGAAGAGGCAGGCCTAGGAAGACCTGGGATGAGGTGGTGAAGCACGACCTCCGAACATTAGGCTTCACCGAGGCAATGACTTGTGACCATGACCTTTGGAAATATACTGTGCATGAGAAGACCCGGCAAGCCAAGTGAGACCAAAATCCAAGGCCTCTGCCAGGGATGTAGCCAGCCCACTTACGCATAACATTCCTTCATTGGACACTAAACTCCGCTTGCGAAGACATGGTGAGGCAAGTGAAATCGAAATGGAACTAAATTTAGGAACTCGTTGGGGCAAGCGAAATCAGGTTGGCACCTGTACCAGTGGAGCACTAAGAGCACCGTCCAAGCGCGATCATTGCCAGAGCAGCTGTCTGGCTTCCATGCTGGTGGCACATAAATAGCACCAGCATGATCGCTACCAACGTCGCCTTCCTGGCATGTGAAAAGACATTCGAGCGAGATCGTTGCCAGTGCCGATGGACTGGCCCCTATGCAGGTGACACATAAAATACACCATTTCGAACGTGGCCGTTGACCGTTACCAACGTCGCCTCCCTGGCACATGAAAAGATATTCAAGCGAGATCGTTGCCAGTGCCGGTGGACTGGCTCCTGTGCAGGTGGCACGTAAAATTAACCATTTCGAGTGTGGCCATCGCCAGTACCACCTGACTGGCCGTCGTTCCAGTGGCACGTAAAAGCACCCACTACACTCTTGGAATGGTTGGCGTTAGGAAGGGCATCCAGCTGTAGAAACTCTGCCAAATCAGATTGGAGCCTGGTGTCGCCTCCTGGTCCACCAGTCCTCAGTCAAATCGTCCAACCCATGCTAGCATGCAAAGCGGATGTTAAACGACGACGATGATGATGATGATACAGTGAACAGTTAATCTAAATCCATTGAGCAAAGAAATGGATAATGTCTGTATCTAGTGCTAAATGTAAACTTCATTCCTATGCAATAAAAAGACCAACAGTTTTCAAATAAATATACACATAACAACACAATAAATACACAAAACAGAACCACAAATAAGCACACAACATAATATATGCACAATACAGTATGTGTGTGTGTGTGTGTGTGTGTGTGTGCGCGCGCGTGCATGTACACAACAATACAAATATACATATCCATAAATACAGAACTTGGTAAAGAAAGTTGAAATTTATGCTTGAAAACAGTTTGAAAAAAAAAAAGACAACTTTCATACAGGTGCAAGGCCTGAAATTTGAGGGAAAGGGGGCTAGTTGATTAAATCCAGTGTAACTGGCAAGTCAGCTACAGCTATGGATACCAAAGCACGGCCATACTCAAGCACGCCATCTCAACACAAAATATATAGGTCAACTTATCTGAGACACTGGGCGCCTCCCCAAAGACCTCCCTTAACTAATGCTGAGATGGATGATGTGCATGGATTAAAAGTGCCTGAGCAAGCTCAACCAGACGATGTTGATTAAATTGGTCTTAGTATTTGATTGATACTTTATTTCATTGGCCCCCAAAAGGTTGAAAGACAAAGCTAACATCAGTGGGATCTGAACACAGAACCTAAAGAGCCAGAAGAAATGCCACTTTACCAACTCAGCCACTCCAATAATGATGATAATAATAACAGTTTCAAATTTTGCCACAAGAGCAGCACTTTTGGGGGAGGGAATAAGTCAATTATATCGACCCCAGTATTCAACTGGAACTTATTTTACTGACCCTGAAAGGATGAAAGATAAAGTCAACCTCAGCAGAATTAGAACTCAGAATGTAGCGACAGGTGGAATACCACTAAGCATTTCATCCGGTGTGCTAAAAACAATTCTGTCAGTTCACTGCCTTATTAATAATAATGATAATGATGATGATGATGATGATGATGGTGATAATGATAATGATAATGATAATGATAATAATAATAATAATAATAATAATAATAATAATAATAATAATAATATTTGGAGTCAATACAATAGCAAATTAGGAGTGATTGGTTTTTTAATGCAGTATGGTAGATGGGAGCATGATTATTCAGAGCAGAAGGCCCTGCACATTCCAACCAATAAAACATTTCACTCTTTAGGCCAAGATTTCCCTGTCATTAAAGATTGTTATAAATTCACTATTATATTATTATTAAGTGTGCCATTCAAATTCTGTCGAGATGGACTTTGCCTTTCATCATTTTGGGTTCAATGAAATAAATACTAGTTATAGACTGGAGTCAATGTAATTGACTTAATCTATCCCCAAATCTTGCTGGCCTTGAGCCAATAGTAAAAAGGATTATTATTATTATTACTACAAAGGTAACTAGCTAGCAGAATCATTAGCACGCTGGATGAAATGCTTAGTGATATTTTGCCCATTGCTATGCTCTAAGTTCAAATTCCACCAAGATTGACTTTGCCTTTCATTATTTTGGGGTTGATAAAGTATGTACCAGTTGAACACTGGGGGTTGATGTAATTGACTCATACCCACCTCCCCAAGCTGCCCTTGTGACAAAAATTTGAAATCATTATCATTATCATTATTATTATTATCATCTTTATTGCTATTATTTCCTCTCTTATAGGCAGTGTGGGACTGCAGTACCAAAAATGAAATCAAAATTTCAGCCAAACAATTTTCCCATTGGAGTTTGGTAGTTTTAAAACAAAACTTTGATGATATATGTAACTGTGGACAATAAATTCTATAATCTTTTATCTAAATCAATATTTTGCAATGGTTTGTGAATAATAAATACTTTGGACAAAAACAAGTGTAGTAATGTCACTATGATCAGTTTCTTTGTCAACAAACACAACACCAGTTCAGAAGATTTCCTCATAATCGTTTCAACTATATACACACACACACGTGTGTGCACGCTGATGTTCCTCTCTCTCTCTCTCTCTCTCTCTATATATATATATATATATATATACACACACACACGCTCTCTCTCTCTCTCTCTCTCTCTCTCTCTCTGATACTGCTTTACACATTGAAAATCTATAAATATTCCAATGGAAACTGGAGTGCACAGTCATAAGAGTATTTATAATCCATCTGAGTGAACAATTCTCAATAACAGACTTTGATTAATCATGTCACATTCCTCATATAAACTAATTCAATCAATCAATCAGTTTTTAGTCTCCGAGGCAACAGATACCTCTTCTAACAGTCTCTATAAGTGTTCAATAGAATTGTCAATAGACTAGCTTCATCATTTCAAATTTTTGCATATGACCAAGTCTAAGATTCTTCAGTCTGAGAAACATTTGTCTATCCCTCAAACTGCCCACAAATTAAAAGAGACAATAACCCTCACTTTAGCAACTGTACTCACCATTCTACCACATTCTCTTATTCCTAACCTGATGTTACATACTTGTCTAAAGATGATTAGGTATGATCTACAGAATTTAGCAAATCTAGTTCTTCATTTTACTTCCTTCAAATACAATGAAATACCTTGAATTGTCAAGGAAGATCACTGTAATTGTCACAAATGAATAGATTAATTTATTACACCAGTTTCTAATTTGATGTAATGAATGATTACAATATTTGTACAAGTGCAACAACCTCAGCAATAAATGAATCAGCAAGAACACAATTCATTATACCCATCTCCATTCAACTATTCTTTAAATCTTAGTTGTTAATAACTAATCTAAATGTCCAGCTATCTCTCTGCTCTCAGTCTCAATTATTTTGCCTCTTAGTGACAGTTATTTTCAAGGACTATGCATACATACACTTCCTGTCAATATCTTAATATCACATACTCATTCACACACACACACACACACACATGAAATGAAAGAAGCTATGAAATGCAAGGTTTGAACAGAAATTAACCCTTTAGTGTTTAAACCGGCTATATCCGGCCCAAATATTCTACTCATTTTATGCTCAAACTGGCAAGAACCAGTATCTCACACCTACCTTACAATGTCATTCTAAAAATAAACAATTACATCTTTCAAATCTTGAAGCTACAGGATAATTCCAGATTAATTTTTTAAAATGTAAATGAATAAGGATTACTTTTGACATATTAATTTGAATGCTAAAGGGTTAAATATATATCTTACTAAAACAGTGCTTCTCAAAGTGAGTAGTACCACCTAAAGGGCACTGGAAAATCTAATACGGGTACTGGGGACAAAGGGTATGGTAGAGTGGGTAGCAGATGCAGCTTTAATTACCTTAATTTTAACTACCCTGATTTTCATAAATGTTTCCAATTTTCATTGTTTTCCAATCATTTGATAATATTAGTTACAAATTTTGACACAAGGCCAGCAATTTTGGTGGTAGGGTTAAATCAATTACCTCAACTCCAGTATTCAACTGGTACTTATTTTATTGACCCCAAAAGGATGGAAGGCAAAACTGACCTTGGTGGAATCTGAACTCAGAATGTAAAGACAAAGAAAATGTTGTTAAGCATTTTGCCTGCTGTGCTAATGATTTTGCTAGCTCACTGCCTTAAATCATTTGATAATATAAGTGATCAAAATGGTTTGACATTCCGTATTACATTGATGTAATCTTTTAATGGTGATCAACTTGTCGGCAGTAATTTTTGGGGGTATATTTAATTTTGTCAAATCACAAAAATTTTGCTTTCAACATATGTTATGCAAGAGTAGTAATATTTCAAGTTATCAGCAAGTAAGAACTTTATATATTTAGATACACACACACACACATAGGACAATGTTTGCATATACATATATACATACCTACATGTACACACACACACACACACACACACACACACACACACACACAGTAACAACTTAAAATTTATACATCTAGATTTAATCACAACACATATATCTAGATCTAATCCATCCTCTGATAAAGCTGAATGTGATGTAGTCAACAGTTGACAAATAGAATACTTACAACAAAATTATCTCTACATAATTTGTGAAAAGGGAGGGTATGTGCGTGTGTGTGTGTGTGTGTGTGTGTGTGCGTGTGCACGCACACACACAAATGTGAGCATGCTGCAGATACACTGCTTATGTGCATTTGCATATGTGAACACATGCATACAACACACACACACACTGATCTCGTTTAAGACAAATCTGATATTGTAAAGAAATAATACTATAAAATGTACATTCTTATAAGAATAACAGAATCAACATTACTGATGATGATGATGATTATAATGATGATGATGATGATGATAATAATAATAACAGTTGAAAGAATGGTTAATAACAAAAGAGGATCTAAGAATGTAAGAAATAATGTATTGTTGAGAGAAAGTAATTAAGATGATGGTGGAATATAGCAGCATTGTTTGGCTCTTACCCAGAACAACACAGCATTTAGATTAGATTATTGAGAAAATATTTTTAGGAGCCATCAAAATATATATAAACCCTTGCATATGCATGCATTTTACAGGAGCGTTCATGGGTATATAGGACTGTGTTTGCATATACATATATACATACCTACATGTACACACATATATACACATTCTTTTTTTTTCTTTTTGGCTGTCTGAATAAATGCATATATGTGAGAAAACAAAGTTGTGTCACCGTGAATCATCAATGCAGAAGTGGCACCCGCCATATTCCAACAAATAATGGATGCAATGTAAGTGATTGCGACTTCGCCATCGCATCAGGTGCAACATGTTGGACACAAAGAAAGTTTTCGAGAGAATAAGTGAATACAGGCTAAAACTGACAGAAGAAAAATGCGAATTTTTTATGGAAAACATAAAATAACTAGGTCAAGTAATCAACGAAACTGGATGCAGACCAGACCCATCAAGGGCAATGGCAATATGAAATATGCCCCCCCCCCCAAACATGACAATGCTAAAGCATTCCCAAATATACATAAGATAAAGGCACCACTTAATGAATTATTAAAAACAAATGCCAAATGGGTTTGGTCAGAAAAATGCCAGAAAGCATTTAACAAGTTAACTTCAGACTTGTATCTTACGCATTTTGACCCAAAGTTAGAGATGCTAGTTACAGATGCTAGCAAGTATGGGAAAGGAGCCATGCTACACAAGGATAACGATGGCAAGAGATAAGCCATAGCGCACATATCAAGGATATTATGGCTGGCCAGACTGAAAAAGAGGGGTTGATTATTATATTTGGTGTGAAAAAGTTCCACAGGTTCATTCACAGCAGACGATTTTGGTTGCAAACAGACTATAGACCTCTAATAACGGTATACAGATCCAAGAAAGGAATCCCAACACACATGGTAAACAGATTGCAGTGGTGGGGTACCATTCTATTGAACTATGATTATAGAATGGAATATCTGCCTTCAAAAAAGTTGGGGTATTCCAATGGTCTCTCTAGGATAGTTCCAAGAAATAATGATCCACTGGAGGACACCATAATAGCAGCACTAAGAGCAGAAGTAGAAACAAAAAAAGTGATGTGGAACATCGTGTGTGAACTACCAGTAACTTTGGGAAAAAATAAAAATAAATGCGAGAAATGACAAATTTACTAATGAGACAAAAAGAAAACTGTGGTCAACGAAAGAGAAAATAAAGGTCTGATGCAAAGATTTGCCAAGATGTGAGTGTGTACTCTATATATGATGGTGTACTAATGTACGCTCAGAGGCTCAGAGGGTGGTCATACCACAGACATTACAGAAGAGAATGCTAAAAGAGTTCCATGTGGGACACCCAGGTATCTCTAGAATGTAAGAGCTGATGCAAAGTTTTGTATACAGGCTAAACATGGACAAAGAAGTTGAAAACCAGGTAAAAGGCTGCAGAGGATATGCGCTGGCAGTGAAACTATTTACTACAAAATGTGAACCTTGGCTGGAAGTAAAAATACCAAGGTCCCAATTGCATATCAATTTTGCAGGTCCAGTAAATGGATATTATTACTTAATGGTAGTGGACAGCTACACAAAATGGCCTGAGATTGCAAGGTGTAAACAACCAACCTCATATACGGTAATAAACTTCTTACATGAGCTGTTTGTCTCTGATGATGGAACACAGTTTGTATCCTGTGAGTATAAAAGATTCTGTGAGATGTTCATGTTAGAACAAAACTATAGCACTGTATCACCTTAGGTCAAGTAGAAGGGTGAATGGTTCATGGACACTTTTAAGAGAGCTTTAAAGAAGGCTAATAAGGAAGCAATGGATGAGGTCACAATCCAACAATTCTTAAGGGTATACAGGGTAACTCCAAACCTAAATATACCATAAGGAAGTTCACCAGCAGAATTAATGTTTGCCAGAAAGGTGAAGTCAGTATTCAATAAACTGTTACCAGTGAAAAAAAAAAATACATGCTAGTAAAGACATGCCAAAATTCTTTAGAATCAGTAAGAATGTACAAAAATGGCAAGCAATACTGGGAAAAAGGAGAAATTGTAACACACATAGGAAGAATGATGCACGGTGTAAGAAGTAGAAATGGAATGGATTGGAGACATAGAAATCAGCTTAAGGAAAGAGTCATAGAAAAGGAACTAGAAATACCAATGGATTCGCTACATGAAACTTTTCAGGTTCCAACACCATTACAAGAAGTCTAAACCACATGTACAAGGAAAAGGAAGAAAACTGAATTCCTAAAAGTAGACCTTAAGAAGAAAAGATAGTAGGTGTCTTGTGGAGCTATCAGCAATAGGAAGACAGAAGAAGTTCATGTACCTTTATTCCGGTACAAAGAGATACAATGGTAACCAATGACTAGTAACTATTGTGGCTACTAATGTAAAAGAGCAACTACAGTACAATGATAATCACACATCACACCAGTGGGAGGAACTCACTTTACAACACTACACAAGTAAGAACTACATTCATCTTTGATTTTCAATTTTCTCATTCAAGCTATTTATCTTGGATGCATTAATTCAATATCTTCATCAAATTCAGTGAATATAGAACAGTCCCCAAAACACTTTTGACACTAATGACTACACATTATGTTGCCATAAATTAATAACCATATACTATGTCGTTAGACATACTTAACTTTGAAGCCAGAAAAGCAAAGAGTGCTAAACTGGCTAGAAATAGCAACCAAATCCCTTTCAAATTACATTTAACCATCTTAAAATCATGAAGGGCAAATTATTTTCTTAAATTCATTAGATTTAAAAAATAGATAGGACTGTAACAGCTTCAACATCTTTCGAGCTCACCTAGAATCAAACAACAACAATTATGTGAGATGGTAATCAAGATAACTAAAATACTAATGACATCCCCCTTTTTTTTTATAAGCAGAGATACAGCATAAAGGAGATGCAATAACCACAGAATGATTGAGATATTAAACACCAAGATAGCACCACAACTAGAAGTGGTGTAAGGAAATTATGTAATCAGAAACATTTTTGGGTGAGACTGGGAACCATCATCACCAACAGTGAAATTTAGGAGGTAGAAGACAACTATAATAAGTTTGTGTCCAATAAATATGTCAACAAAACATAAATTAGGGATAACATAAGCTTAACAAGATTTCATTTATGTTTTATTTATACTGGTAGCAACTTCTTTATTTATATTATTATAACTATTACATTCTATATTAGTTAGCAAGGATTTTGTCTTCAGGTTTGGTAACAAGTTTCCTCAAATCTTAAGAATCTTTCTACGATTTCTTGCAGAATACAGGATTGCACTTTGCTGCAAATTGACAATGCAAGTCTCAATTCCAATATCCTTCAGTCTTTTAGGTAACAGTTTAGATTTTGTGCCAAGTGCACCAATTACCATTTCTCAGTGTTTTGTAATAGTAATATAGATGTTGGAGACAGGAAAAGAAGTGTGTCTGAGAGTAAACCTAAACCACTTTAATACCTTAACAGAACATGCAGTTAAAATCTACAGGCAAATAGTTATTGGTCAATAGATTGGAAATAGTCACCATGCACAGCAAGTTGAAAACTTCTGAAAGTATAAAACTAAAATATTTGCACAAAACTAAATAAAAGACTTCAATGGAAGCAGCAGATCTAGTATGAAACTGACCTGTCTGATGGCTTTATTCACTTGAAGACCAACAACAGTAGTAATGTTTATTTCTAGCTTTAAGCTATTGATACACTTTCATATATACCATAGGTGTGTGTGTGGGGGGGGGGGGGACATATGTCCAAGTACAACTTGATATACTGTAGACAACATTGAACCAGAAAGCTTTAATTCATCTACCATGCGCCATAATAATTATTAAAGTATATCACATGTGCCTTGAGCTAGTCATTAGTGATTACAATTAAAATGAGAATATCTGATGCTGAGGCCTAAGACTGCTTTTGTTTTTTCTTCACCCATCGTCATGGCTACTAAGAAGAGAATGGTTGATGATAAATGTTGCATTTTCAATAAAGAATGGGGAGAAAAGTACTTCTTTGTGGAAACAAACAACCAGAAGGCTAGTTGCTTGATATGCAACGAAAGTGTTGCTGTTATGAAAGAGTACAATATTCGTCGTCACTACGAAGCAAAACATCTCTCAACACATTCTAAATATTCTGGAAAGTTGCAGTCCGAGAAATTTGAATCTATAAAACGTAGTTTGGAATCTCAAAGAAATTTCTTTATAAAATAGTTTGTTGAAAATGAATCTATCACTCATGTAAGTTACAAAATAGTGAATAAGTTAATAGAGCGAGGAAAACCATTCACTGACGGAAACTTTCTAAAAGAATGCATGATGGAAGCAGCAAATGACTTGTGTCCTGAAAAAGCTAACATGTTTGGCTGTATCAGCCTTTCAGCAAGTTGAGATGTGCGGAGAATAGAAGAACTTGGAGAGAATATACAATTACAGATACACGAGAAAGCTAAGAAATTGTTGTGGTATTTTCTTGCGATGGATCTCTCTAGTATGTCACAGCTTCTTGTGTTCATTCGTGGTGTCAATTGCAACTTCGAGATTATAGAAGAAATGGTATCTGTTCGCAGTATACATGGAACAACAACTGGAGACGGTATTTTCATACAGGTGCAGAAAACTTTGCAAAACTATAACCTTCAGTGGAATCAGCTTTGGTGTGTTACAGTCGACGGAAGAAAAAACATGGCAGGAATGAGGAAGAGTCTGTTAGGGCAAATCCAAGTTGGAGGAGCTTCAACTTCCGAAGGCTCTGTTCATACACTGCATTATACATCAGCAAATGCTCTGAGGAAAACACTTAGATATTTCTTGCATACTAAAACCGGTTACAACTGTGGTGAACTTTATTCAGAATCATGGGCAATATCACTGACAGTTCCAGGCTTTCCTTGAAGAAATGGATTCTAATTTCTGTGACTTGCCTTACTACACAAAAGTGAGATGGCTCAGTTGGGGTAAAGTCCTGTTTCATTTTTATAATCTCCGAAGAGAAATAGATCTTTTTCTCACCAAAAAGAATAGAGCTGATCCACAGCTGTCAGATCCTTCATGGTTATCAAAGTTGTCATTTTTAGTTGACATCACTTCTCATATGAATGAATTGAATTTAAAACTGCAAGGAAAGAATAACCTTGTCTGTGATCTCTACAGAATTATTACAGCATTTTGGAGAAAGCTATCATTGTTTGAAACACAACTTGAAGGAGGAGACTTCTCTCATTTTCAGTGTTTTCAAGAGTTTTGCACAGAAAAAAATTATTTGGGACTTAAATAAGCATTTTTCTCAAAGATTTTCAGATCTTGACAGAATTGAGAATGAAATTCTTTTCTTTGAGAATCCCTTTGGCTGTAATCTTGATAATATGCCAACTGAGCTACAACTGGAGCTTACTGACTTGCAAGCTAATACCTTGTTGAAAGAGAAGCACAGAGAAGGAAAACTCATTGAATTTTATCACTACTTGCCTGCTGATGAGTTTTCAAAACTGAAAAAATTTGCCTCAGGTATAGCATCAATTTTTGGAACAACTTATGTTTGTGAGCAAACTTTTTTCAAAAATGTGTGAAATCAATAGATCGAACAAGGTTCACTGATGAATATTTGAAAGCAATTCTTATGGTTGGCTACAGCAATCATAAAGCAAATGTTGATGATATTTTGGAAGCAAAACGCCAATTTCACAAATCTTGTTAACTTTTGTGCTGCTTACTTTTTATGCAATTCAGCTTCATGCGTACTTTTTCTAAAAATTCTAACTTGGTAATATTTTGGCATTATTAAAATATGTTAATTGTTTTTATTATTTTGTGTATTTTATGCATTGATAAATAAATAGGATGACTGTCTTTATTCTTTGTGTACATTCAGTGTATTCTATATTGTACTAAATTGAACAAAATATTTATCCGGCCTGCGCTTGGAATTCTTTTAGCTATATCTGGCACACTATCAAAAAAGTTTGGTGACCCCTGTTCTAAACAAATAATGATGAGAGAGAGAGAGGGAAGGAGAAAGAGATAAGGAGAAACAGCAAGAGAGAGAGAGAGAGAGAGAGAGAGAGAGGCAGACAGACAGACAGGCAGACAGACAGACAGGCAGACAGACAGACAGAGACAGGCAGACTGTGAAGCCCTCTCCATTTTGTTGAGCCATCTAACTTGCACATCCTGAGACAAAGAAATACTCTAAACTCTAAAATGTTAGACATATTGAGTGAATCAACAACAATCTTCTTTGACCCAACTTTCACTCAGAAGCAAATCTCATTACCATGGCAACAGAGCCAGTGAGCAATAGAATGAGTTTCAACTGTGCTGCCTGTAATTCAATAATCTAGACAAATGTAAATAAAGGCCTTTACAACCTCTACGGAAAATAGGGAATGGCCTGACTAGTTTTGTCCTTACTTGAGATAATTCTTCAGAGAGAGATTGAATACAGATACAAAACTTAACAGCTATTCGAACCTGGTAAATCCAATTTACATAATTAGCACATTGCTGATAGTTAGGTAATTAATTTGCAATATACAATGAGTTTTAGATAATATAAATACATGATACATTTAGAATTTGCCAGAAAAATACTTTTTATTTAAATCAGACTGTTCAGTTTAGTGAAGTCCCAAATTAGTGAAATATAAGTTATCCAGTTTAATGAAGCCCTTAATTATGCTTGTGTGTGTGTGTGAGTATCTTATATATATTTATATATATATATATATATATATATATATATATATATATAAAAGAGAGTTTGTATGTGTGCATATGTTCCTTATGCATTTCAAAACTGAATTGTTGATTTTGATGTATGGGGTATCAAAAAATTCAGTAGGCTGTGGCTGCAAACTAAACTATATTTTCATTCACATATTTGCATTACAAAAATTTAACATTGTCATTTTCTTTTAGTTGCCTATCGCAAACAACATTTTATATCACCACCATGACGTCACATTTTCTATATGAGTGTGTGCGTGTGTTCGTTACATATGTTAGGCCAATGACTGACAAGTATAGGTGTATGACGGTGTATGTATTTGTCACTACACATACATTTTTGTGACAACTGACACACACAGGGACAGAGATAGGCTTCAGGTGTGTGTTAATGTATGTGTGTGTGCGTCTTACTTTATGTAACTTTCTCCTGCCCAACAGTGAAACGCACTGAAATAAACAACAGCATTCACTTTCAAGTACTACCAACGTGAAGATTTGGCTGAAATAACACCACTCACAATACTCGTTGATATATCTGAAAAAATAATGTTATTCTGGTTATTATAACAAATTCGGAAACATGGCCAAGTAGAAAGACTAGTGACTCTTTCAATATAATTACAGAAATGTTATTCCACTCCTTCTAACCAGTTTCAAGATAATGTTTTTTTTAACAGTCCTTGTATTCATTATTTACATTCGACGGATATTTGTCCTCATCTTGTTTGTTGTTAACACAATGCTTCAGCTGATATGCCCTCCAGCCTTCTTCAGGTGTCTTGGGGAAATTTCAAACCAGGGTTCTCATTCCAAAGGTATTTTTCGATGTTGTTGTTATTATTATTATTATTATTATTATTGTTGTTGTTGTTGTTGTTGTTGTTGTTGTTGTTAAGGTCACTGCTTTGAATCGAACTAGGAATCTTGAGGTTAGTAACCCATGATCTTAACCACTACGCCATATGCCCAAAGTGATTAAGAGTGCGGGCTACTAAACCCAAGATTTCGAGTTCGATTCCAAGCAGTGACCTGTACAATAATAATAATAATAATAATAATATCACAAAATACCTTAGGAATGAGAACCCAGGTTCGAAATTTCCCCAAGACACCTGAAAAAGGCTGGAGGGTATACCAGCCGAAACATTGTGTTAACAACAAACAAGATGAGGACAAATATCCGTCGAATGTAAATAATGTACATAATTCTTCATCTCTTAAATATAGAACAGTCCTTGTATCCTTCATCACTGTCAGTATGAACATCACACAACCTTTTAACTGCGTTAGTCAGTATTTATTTTACAGCCTATAATGTTACACAGTTAAAAAAATAGGTAGTAATGTCAAATTCATTTATATCTTGCTACATGCATCCTTCAGCAAATATTTTAAATTAATGTTACAACAACAGCATCTTCCTTTCTATACACTTGGTTCCGCACTAATTTCAAAATTGTAAAATAAATTAATTTTGTATGAAAAATTGAATTATGCCTTCTAAATTTTCTTTGACAGTCACTTTCTTCACTGTGATACTCAATTGTGGATTTTATAACATTTAGTACATGTTGACTTTCCGTACTTTGTCAGGTTTTCTGGTGGTGGCCTGCTATTTTTTTTTTAAGTCTACTATTTCAGTAGAATTCTACACATGTGGGGAAACATCAACAAAAGTGTAAGATTGGGAGATTTTAGCTTTTTGAAAGCTGGTAGGTGATGGGTGGGCAAGGTGGAGGGAGGGGCATTGAGCGTTTCTTTAAGAAAAATTAAACTATAAAAATGTATGTGTATGTGTATATATATATTTCCCAGATTCATAATCCCTGTATTTTTCTACGTGGATAACAGTAAAATTCGAAAAAAAAGGTACAAATTAAGAAACTGTGGTGGGGATAGGGGGAAATTTAAGTATTGTAAACATGATTTCTGGACAAAATTGTATTAACACTCTTCTATATAATGAAACAATACATAGTTTCTGATCCTTCTTAAGAACAGAAAGCACTTTCATGCAAATTGTACCCTCGCCCTTCACTATTAAACAAACAATAACTTCCATTATTCCATTAACTATATATCAGCTGTGCCGATTCTGCCCATAAGAAAGGAGCAAATAGTACAATGTGCCTGTAGGTCATAACACCCGGGCAGTGTCAGGATGCAATGCTAGTATATATATATTGAGTTGGCAACAAAGTTCCTGCAAAAGTTTTTTTTTTTTTTATTTTGGAATCTATTTTTTTCGAGAATTCTATTTTTGAATCATTCTGGAATCTATTTTGTTTTTTATCTAATTAATTTTAGTTAATTTTTGTCTATTTTCAGATCATTAAAATGGAATGTAAAGTTAAGAAAAACGAGCATTATCAACACCTCCTTCTTTTTTGCTTTTAATCAAAGTTCTAAGGCCACAAAAGCTGCTCGCGATACGTGTGCTGTGTATGGAGAGGATGCCATAGCTGAAAGAACCGCTTGTGATTGGTATGCCAAGTTCAAAAATGGAAATTTGGACCTCAAAGATGCACCTCATTCTGGCCATCCAGTTGAGTTCGATGAAGAGCGATTAAACCAGGTTTTGCACGAAAATTCTCGTCAAACGACAAGGGAGCTAGCAGAGAAAATGGAATGCTCCCACACTGCTATAGAGAAGCATCTTGGAGCATGGGTTTTGCATGCTTTAAGTGACAACAACAAAAATCAATGAGCCACAATCTCTGCTGGCTTGCTTACTCGTCACCACTCAGCTCATGGACACAAGCAACAATTTCTTTACCGAATCGTTACTGGTGACAAAAAATAATGCCTGTACATCGATATGAAGCAGTGTAAGGAATGACTTAGCCCCAGTAAACAAGCGACACCACATGTGAAACAAGATCTTCATCCGCATAAAACGATGTTGTGCATATGGTGGGACTGGGAAGGGATTATCCATTATAAATTGCTTGAACAGAACCAAACGGTCAATGCGGAACTCTATGTTCAACAGATGGAATGACTCAACATGGCTATTCAAGAGAAAAAAACCTAATCGGCAGCATGGAGTTCTTCTGCTGCACGACAACGCCCGCCCTCATATCGCCAATATGACCAAGGAAGCCATTCAAATGCATGGCTGGGAAGTGTTGCCACACCCGTTGTACTCTCTTGATTTGGCACCAATGGATTTCCACCTCTTTCGATCTCTTTCAAATGCTATGCGCAGAGTTTCATTCAATACTGATGCAGAATTGAGAGCTCGGTTGGATCAATTTTTCGAGTCAAAGTCGGGTGATTTCTACCAACGAGGTATTGAAAATTTTGTTGAACGTTGGGAAGAAGTTGTTAACAACAAGGGTGAATACATTATTAATAAATTAATTGTTGTTATTTTTTATTAAACTTTTTTTTTAATTCAAATTTTTTTTTAAATGGCGGGAACTTGGTTGCCAATATATATATATATATATATATATATATATATATATATATATAATATATACATATAATACACACACACATATGTATATTTACATAGTTCCAGAATAGTTGTGCCAATCAGAACTGAGACAAGTGAGGCCAATCCCTTTCTTTTCAGTCACAAAGAGACTCTTCTTTAGTTTCCACTTTTGGCACACAGACAGACCATTCTAGAAAATTATGTAAAAGGAAGGAGGTGGAGTCTTTTTTCCTGATCAATCACTGCTCCCCCATCATAAACTGTTCCAACAATCCTAAAGTTCTCCCAGCTTTCAACACAAATCTTTCTGTGATATACTTTTTTATTAGCACAGAGCTGCATTTTCACAACTAAGTAACACTATTACCTACTTTCTCTGTGTTTCTCCCCCAAATATTTCAACATCATGAAATTTATATGTTACACAAACTACATAACATTATGTTTTGTTTTCTATGTATACACAAACTCTAATTTTTTTAAATCAAATTAAATATATCAATCACTTTGCTTCCTCACTTTTAACTACCCATTTTTATTTGACAGTATTTTTCTTTATACATTGATAACAAAATAAATGTTTAAACTGTAAAATTTATTACCTCCCATATTTTTCTGTAATTCTACAACGAAACTGAAAACTTTATTTCTAAATAAAGCCATTAGAAAATATTCATTGATATTAGAGATATTTTATTGTCAGTGAAAAGATGAATGGCAAAATCAAATGAAATCAAATGGCAAAAATTCAAATGAAATGGAGCTTTAAAAGAAAAGAATTTTTTAAATTTAAAAAAACAGTTGAGCAAGAAATGACATCCCTCATCCATGTGATGTATTTTTAATGAGTGCATCATGTTTATCAAACTAAGATTACAATAAATACACAACAGATGCAGCTTTTGCTGTTGTATAAATATAGTAATCACTATCTTCTGACCAGATAAAAGTGAAAAAGCAATGAATAAAAAAGATTTCAGTCCATCATATGAAGGTTTGAAAACCTATAGAATGTAAAAGGAAAAGAAAAAAAGAAAACAAAAGAGTCCAGTGTACAAAATGTCAACATTTACTTCTCAGAATATGAAATTTGTTCAAGTTTCACAAATTCATATCATGTAACCAGCACCAAGCTTTACTTTGGTAAAAGTGCTGAAGATTCTAATTAGAAACTAACAAATAGTTCATTGGTTTATGATGCCAACTGTGACAGGAAAGCAAAATACAAAAGTGTCGAAAGTACATGACGATAATTGATATCAGTTGGGATTAGTAGAGCTAAAATGCAGGAAATGATGGATTTTTTTCAATAACAAGTATAAGGTAGTGAGGCTTGTATTGCATATAAGTCAACATGGTCTTTTATTTCAAGGTAACAAAGAGATTAGCTAACAGGTGGGAGAACTAGAATACATTGTTGTTGACAGGTTACTGATATTGCAGTCAGTGGTTCATGAATCTACAACTATTTCCAATGAACAAGTTTCCAATACAGGTGTAGGTACAATTCCCATTGGCTTAATGTCCTAAAAATGAATGACTCAGACTTCAGAAAAGAAAAATGGTAGTGGGATGGGTACCTTTGTTAAGAAAGAAATATATATCAGTTCAATGATAATTGGTGAAATAGATATCATTCTTCAGAGAAAAAGGAGAGAAAAAATCTCCAAAAAACATCAGTTTAAAAAGCAAAATGGTACATTACATTTCATTTAATAGTTTCAGTTTTAGCTGATAACTGAACTAGTTTGTTATCAGCTATAACTGAGATAAAGATGGTAGTGTATATTTTGTATAACCAGACACAGCACCATCTAAGACTTGGCACACAGTGTGGTGACTTGGTTCACAGAGAATTCTCTTTACTAATTATTTATCAACAAGGATTAACAAATAAAGTTTTGTATTCCTGAAAAGAGCTTTTCCTTATATACTGCACTACTGAAACCATTCAAGTTGTACTCAGATACACTGTTAACCATTTATTTATAGAGGTACAACTACTATAAACAGGCACTGGCTCTCTACAACTGGGCTGCTCCATATTATGTACAACTACTGCATATTATATCTAACAGCATATCACACATACACACACACACACATACAAAATACAGTAAGAATCCTAAGAACCACAGGAAAAAAAAGAGGTGAGACAGAAATAGGCAGACAGAACTGTAAAAAGCAATATTGTTGATTCATATAAGTTAAGAGCTTAAAATGTAATATGAAAATGAAATGGAACAGAATTTAAAATTACAAAAAAAAAAAAAAAAATTATAAACATGTTCATCATTTCTATGGAAAGTATTCCAAACCAATCAATGTCAAAAGTTAGCTAGCAATCATATACTACAACAACAAAATAATAATAATGATAATAATAATCAGATCTGGAAAACAACAGCATAACGGCTATCATCCAGTTTGAGTGTGGTGAATTACATATGTAATTTATATTATGTTACGGTAACGAATCAAGAAACGCTAGAAAAGTTGAGTTATTATTGATTGATTGCTATTTGAATACAGTATTGATTCTATCTATCTATCTGTCTGTCTGTCTATATATATATATATATATATATATATATATATTTCAATATTTAATTTTGTACATCACACCTAACACTTTACACACACATATATATATATATATATATATATATATATATATATATATATATATATATATATATATATATATATATATATATATATATGTATATATATATATATACACACACACACACTCTTACATATACATACATATACACATGTACACACACCAATAAGAGAGAAGAAAGTGAAGACAGAGAACTAGAAAGACAACAGTGACATTAAGTAGAAAATACTAAAATAAAAATTATTTCTACTGAAAATTATTTTATCGTTTTTAGCCACAACCATTTCTGCTTTACCATTACTTATGAGAAGTGAACAGGTCTAACACTGAATGATGTCTGCTGTGTTTTATAGGAAATGGTAGAAGAGAAAGTGATATGGGGCAGAGAGAAAGTTGGGAGTGGGTAAGAAATAATAAAAAAAAGATAAGGTAAAAGAAGAGTGAGAGAGAAATTGGAGAGAGGTAGATACAAAGAGACTTTTGATGAACGAGAGAAACAGACACACAACTACAGAAAAGCAGGAGCTGAATGGTAAATAGATGAAGACAGAGAAATCTAATCAGCAATGCTGCTAATTAATTAATTATCAGATCATAGATAAAAATGCAAGAACTGAACATGTTCCACTAGAAGAAAGGTCATTTTGTGAAAAGCAGACAACCACCTCTCTACCACCCTCACCTGCCACCTTAGTAGGATTTGATTTCCTAACCATGACACACATACCCAAACATCATATAAAAAAACTGACACTGAGTTTCTCACACCCCAACCATCATCATCTATACTAAACCAAGTCCACATCACAAACACACTTTCCAATAATTTCTATCCTAAAATACCAGTTGCTGTTATTTAGACCTAGGTCAGCCTCAGTGCAACAAACCTATGATGAAAGTTACTCCAGCCATAACTCATCCATTTATTTTTCAGGTGTACTGTAAGAATTACCATAGTTTCTCTCTTACTGACTTGAGAATAAACAGGGAATGGTTTAAATTTTGTTTAAAACAAAATAGATTTTTAATAGAAACCAGTGAGAGGAAAACTCAGTGTGTAGAGGAAGGGGGTGAAACAAAGAAAAGGATAAAAAACACAAAAATAATGGAATCTGAAATTCCCTGGTGAATTAAACAAGAAGTTTTCATTAATTCCCATGGGAAGATTTAACAATCATTGTTGTAGACATTTGTTTGTTGAGCCTCCCTTTGAGAGAGAGGGGGTATAGAGTGTGTGTGTGTGTGTGTGTGTGTGTGTGTGTGTGTGTGTGTGTGTGCGCGCGCGCATGTGGCATGTTTCACTGGCTGGTGGTTACAAGCAAATTGTTAAACAAGCAAATCAGGAGAGCAATTAGTTTCAATATTCTAAACAACTTATATTTGAACTATTAAGAGACTGGAAGTTTTAATTATCAGTAACCAGGGATATAACAAGGTATTTATTTTTCTTTTTAAATATTTGTTTACAAAGAAGGTCACTACCCATAGCCCAGAAAGGGAGAGTGGGAGATGAATAAGAAAGAACAGAGGAGAGAAGAAGTTTGTGTTAGAAGAGATGGAGATTAACATTTGGTTGGAAACAATAAACCTCACTCACACACACACACTGTATGGTTAAGAACCTTGCTTCCCAGCCATGTTGTTTAAGGTCCAGTCCCAATACATAGTACTCTGTGATAGGATCTAGTAGACAGAAGCTGAAAGAAGCCCATTGTGTGCGTGCGGGGGGGGGGGGGGGCATGCATTTAATTAACTTCACTTTGCTGCAAGGATTTGGAGCTGTCACACAATTTACAAAAGCAATTGTCACACTGTTGCTCATCAGTAACGTTGCCAATCCTCAAAGAGTTCCAGTACTTGCCACTAGAAGGCAGTACAGGTATCTGAATCCACAGGTTTTGCCTTAGAAGTTTGTATCACCATTAGGCACATACTCCAGTATTCCCTGTGATTCAGAATTCAATCTTCTATAAAAAAAAAAAAATTATAAAAAATTTTTTAAATGCCTCTCCTCAAATCATATACACCACCCCTTCCTTCTAACTAAATAAATTCAAATGAGAAAAAAAATATGTCTTTCTTGAAATAAAGAAACATTTGTTAAATAATTTGCAGCAGACAGTATTTCATATTTGCACACAGTTTAATCATTTTCAAAAATATTGATGGTTGTTTCAGTCTATTATACCATAGAGTTTGGTTCCTGTTTCACTCTGAGATACACCTACACAATAGATACACCCTATACCATACAAAAATATAGGAGTGGCAACATTTCTTAATTCCCTTCTTGGGAGTTCCAGGGTATATCACTAGCAGCTTCAACTGTTTTACGTCCTTTTTGAAGTGGAATAGCAAAATTGCTTGAATATTAAGCTTTGACAGTTCCAGTTCAGATGATTATAACAATGGTGAAAAAAATATCAATGTTAATTTATTGATGCATTTGAGCCAGTCTATGTCCATACTATCAGACAATTGTAATGTTGAAAAAAAATTGAAAACTCTGCAAAATTTCAGTACAAATTCTTCATGGTTCAAAACGTTGCTTACTTTTTACTCAACCTGATATAATTAGCATGTCAGAGAATTGTCTCCAGAAGATGGTTGCTCACAGACACCCCAACAGACCCAGAGTAAATGTGGCCCTTTAGTTCTTTAGTTATTCATCTACGAGTAGGTAACTCCATACAAATCCTGCATTGCAATAACTACTAGGCTCATGACATTTGTTGCACCAGACCAATACAAGTTTGAATGATGAGAGAGTGGGAATAGCTTTGCACAAACCAAGCTCACTATAACAATATTCATCATGCAAGTTGTTCAGCAAGATGAACTCTCAATCATTGAAGGAGACTACCATAAAACTCAAGAAAACTGTTTACAAAATAGAATTGAACTGTATCTGTTACTCATACATTTTCAGAATTCAGAAGAAACATGAAGACTTTAACCTTTCTAATATCAACCTACTGGAGACCAGTCCTTATTCTATTCTTTTTTCCTTTTTTTTCTTTTATTCTTTTATTTGTTTCAGTCATTTGACTGCAGTCATGCTGGAGCACCACTTTTAGTCAAACAAATAGACCCCAGGACTTATTCTTTGTAAGCCTAGTACTTGTTCTATCGGTCTCTTTTGCTGAGCCACTAAGTTACAGGGATGCAAACACACCAACATCAGTTGTCAAGTGAAGGTGAGGGGGGACAAACACAAATACACACATAAATATATATATATATATATATATATATATATATATATATATATATATATATATACGCTGAGCTTCTTTCAGTTTCCATCTACTAAATCCACTCACGAGGTTGGCCCGAGGCTAAAGTAGAAGAGACTTGCCCAAGGTGCCACACAGTGGAACTAAACCCAGAAGCATGTGGTTGGGAAGCATGTGGTTGGGAAGCAAGCTTCTTATCACATAACTACTCCTGCACCTATGATTAAAAAAAAAGAAAGAAAACATCAAGTTTTAAATGGATTCTATCTAACATAGAATCTTTCACTTTAATTTCATGTCAGGACTTACATTCTAAATGTCAGCTTAATACTAACTATACTGGTTTCAAACATTAGCACAAGACCAGCACTTTCAGGAGAGAGGTTCAGTTGATTTACATCAACCCCAGTGTTCAACTGGTACTTATTTTATCGACACCAAAAGGATGAAAGGCAAAGTTGACCACAGCAGAATTTGGACTCAGAATGTAAAAACAGACAAAATGCTGCTAAGCATTTTGCCCAGCATGCTAACAATTCTGTCAGCTTACCACCTTTAATATTGAAAAATATTAATATTTACTTTACAAAAGCCATCCAAACTTTTGATTATTTCCAAAACTGATTGAAACACAGTAATAATGTATTATTCCATTAGCAATGTAGCAACAAAAGGTTTAAAAAAAAAAAAAACTCAGGATTTTAATATTAAGTTAGGCCTCAGGATTTCTGATATAAACCAGACAAAGAGGTAAACAGTCCTAATTGGAAAATAAAAGGGGTAATAAATGATTTGTTAGTAATATTTAACTTGCCTATATTTTAATTTCTCATAATATAATTTATTTAATAAATGACAACTTTCATAAAAAAGAACTCTCAATATTACACATTAGGCACAGTAGAAAGTTATGTGGCATGAAGGACATATCACCAACAATTTGGTTTAGTTGATAAAGAAATAGTCATATTTCAAACAAAATCCAGTTTGGCACTAAAGATCTCATCTGTCATTTGAGAGAGAGGGTGGGGAGAGAAACCTCCTGTGACTTTGTATTCCTTACTATAAAAATAAAACCAGAAACAATAAGTAATAAATAAATAAAAAATATCTGCCTGTAAATTAGGAAAAAACAAAAACATTTGACTATGATAATTAGGCAATTATAAAAGAAAAAATAATAATGAACATGTAAAACTATCAGAGATTCTAGTGATGTATTATTTCAACAGTAAATTAACTAATCAAACCACATTAAGAACATACCAGGGTGTGAGTGATGATAATAATAACAAAGAAAACACTATACTGACCATCAGGTGAACCAAGCTCAACTTAGTTTTCTCCAGTGAACCAAGCTCAACTTAGTCTTCTTCAATCATGATAAATCTCATGTTTTACAACCATACACGCCTCAAAGACTATACAAATAGTAATTTCAAACTTGTAACACATTCAAGTCTCAAATACTATGTTAGTCATAAGCTCAAAAGCCAAAACAAATTTTGTCACCTTAGCTGCAGACCATATCTTCCAGTTGTAGCATGTCATTTAAAATAGTTTATGATATGCAGAATAATATTGCTGAAGTTGTGAAATGTGTAACAGTGATTAGGGTATGCATGCTCAAATCTGTTGGAACATTAAGAATGAATATGTATGTTGTTTCATGCATACGATGATTTATTAAAGTAATCAATAGTTTCCTACAAAATACTGGAGGTGGAGGGATTTTAACTCACCCTGTGGAATGTACCAGTAATTTTGTAGTTGATCTCCAGTGTATCAAACAGTCAGAGAATTGAGTCAAAAACTCAAGTAGAGGACACCTGAAGCCTAGATGTTGTTGAACCATCTATTATACCTATACCCCTTTGCTGTCAGTGGCTGATCTTTGTCTTGTATACTCTTCCTAGATACATCTGTCTGTACACCAATACTTACACCAGTACTGGCTACTATGGAACCAATAAGCTAAACATCTGAGTAAAAAAGATAAAACTACTTCCTGAAGGTTGTTAAGAACTCAAATCTAATGCCAACATTGTCCCATGGACAAAATAAATTGAGGAAGACCTGAAGTTGCAGCACTTCGACCTTGAGCATACTAAGGCCAGCTTCATGGATAAAGAAGTGTAGAATAACATCCTCACCAGAATCCATCATCCAGCAGCACCCATAGTAGCATATTGGTTGAGATGACAGCCTCGCCCCTGGCTGCCAGCTAGTGGAAGAAGAAGACAATGACAACAACGACTATTATTAAACATATCAAGTGTAGTACCAGTATGTGGTTAAATTCAAATGCTGGGTAACCAAACACTCAAATTTCCTACTCACTTGATTAACCCATCAGAAATAACATGACTAACAATTTAAATTCCATCCAGTTTTGTTCATCAGATATTCTAATCATCTCCCCCTCCTCCATTTTATATCTTGTCATGCAGCAACTCACACACATTGTCCTCTTGTTTCATATTGCACAGGAACTGTATGACTTTCACTTCAGCACTCAAGGCCAAGACTTCGCCATCATTGGTTTGTCTTTCTTTGTTCTCATTAATACTGAAGAAACAGCTACAAAGAAGCTCCTTAGCTACTCAGAGAGATGCCAGAAAGTAGTATTGGGGGAGGGGGAGATGCAAGAAACAACAGATCAATCTACATTTAAATGAGTGCAACATGTTTTTAAACCGACTGGAACACCATAAATTCCCAATAATAATAATAATAACTAGCTAGACCCATGAAAAATTCACGAGGAAACATAAAAAATGTAAGCATCTGTAAACAGTGTACTGGTACCATGAGAAATGTTTGTATATTATGACTGTCTGTCTTTACGTTCTGAGTTCAAATTCTGCCAAGGTCGACCTTGTATTTTCATTCTTTTGGGGTCGGTAAATTAAGTGCCAGTTGTGTACTGGGGTTTGATCTAATCAACTGCCACCTCCCCTCCCCACAAAAATTTCAGGCCTAGAAAAGTATATTGTGACAGTTACAGAATACGAAAGTAATGTAACATCAATGACTATATAATCCAACCAAAATATCTCAGTTACACAAACGTAAACGGAATTACTATTTAACCTTAAAATACATCATACATATTCAAAGAACCTTCTTGGTTTAGTGGTACAGAACGTTTTTCTGATATTCTTTTACTTGTTTCAATCATTTGTTAGTCTAAGAAATTGACCCCTGTACTTATTCCCTGTAAGCCTGGTGCTTATTCTATCAGTCTCTTCTGCTGAACAGCTAAATAACAGGGACGCAAACGCACCAACATCGGCTGTCAAGCAATGGTGGGACAAACACAAACACACACACATACATACATACATACAGACATACACACACACATACATACATACATACATACATACATACATACATACATACATACATACATACATACATACATATATATATATATATATATATATGATGGGCTTGGAGGTAGTGGTGAAGCTGGCTGGTGAAATTTTGTGGTTTCCTGGTATGCCGAGAGAGATCCAGTGAGCCCCTAACTGGTTCCCCGATCTTAAGGGTGTAATGTGGATGCGCAATGATGGAGCGGCTGGTGTGGTGGTGATGCTAGTTGGTGCGGTGGTCTTCCTCACAGTACTTCATGGTAGACAATATTTTGTGAGTATGTCACACCTTTTTTAACCTTGTCTGTTACCCCAATTGAGTGTCATAACTCTTACTTTGATATTGTTCATAGCTCGTGCTCTTGAAAGTGCGACATATAATTGGCCATGTGAAAATACTTGTTGAGGCAAATGTATTCCAACTTTTTTCAAATGTTTGCCCTTGAGCCTTATTAATTGTCATTGAATATGCAAATCGAAGTGGAAACTGAAGTCTGTTTAGTGTGAATGGAATATTTGCATCACTTGGGCTGAGTTTAATTCTAAGAATTAGAACTGTATGACTTTTGTTGGAGCCTGTTACCAATGCTGCCTCTACACAATATTCATGAAGTCTTTGCACTTTCATGCGAGTTACATTACATAATTTCTTAGCAGCATTACAATAGCCCCTACTTTTAAGTAGGGCATACCGGAGGAGGCTTCCGGATGGAGTGAGTGAATTTATGAATTCAAATGGATAGTTCTGAATCTCCTCTTCATTAATGTAGGACACTGAATCTGTGCTTAAGTATGTTTTAAGTGCCTCTAGTATAATATTAAGAACTTTTTCATTTATTGCAAGACAGTCAGAATTTTTAGAAGATAAAATTACTCGTTTCTCCATTTCTTCTGGTGTGCAGTTGTTGAAAATTTCTGGGTAGAAATGTACAAATTGAAATGCAAGAAAACGAAATAATAAATGGATTTATGAATGAAAACTTGGTAATTGCGTTTAAATCCACCATGTGACACTTATTATTGCAAACATGCTTTCACTAACCTAAACTATACACACACACAAATACATTCATATATATATGTCTCAAGTTGTAGCTGTAATTCAAAGGGGCTAGCCTCTGTGTGAGGCTGAATCTCCTTGAGAACTACGTCAATATTATGCATGTTTGTGGAGTACTCAGCCATTTGTGAGTTAATTTTCTCCTCATGTGGTAATGAAAAGTAAAACTGACAGCTAATATTTGCTGTGTCTATGTATCTATGAACTTTTCTTTAGATTTATGCATCTACTCTCTCTCTCACTTCCTCTCTTTCTCTTACACTTCCTTTGTGTCCCTCTTCTCTCCCATCTACTTCTCTTGCAATGTGGTAAACATTTAAAAACACAAAATGAACGCCGTCACCACTCACTGTCTCTTTCACTCTCTCACTCTCTCTTTCCCTCTCACTCTCTTTCTTCCTCTTTGTCCTCTCTCTCGCTTTGCCACTTCTTTGAAGTAAGTGTGACATACACAACAGGTACATACAAAAGCAAAAAGTTAGCGTATTAATATTATTGATAATTAATAATTAGGTGATAACTAAGGATGGATTGTTCTCAGTTCTGTATTTTGGTGAGAATTTAAATTTTACTTCAGTGGGAGAATGGATTCTTAGTGAAATTACCATCGAAAGAAAAAATATATAATTGTTGAATTGTCTAAAAACAGAGTAAAATGGAGTAGGGGGAAATAAAAATCATTACCAATTCTTGCCCAAGCTCTTACAGCAAAAATAAACAGTAAATGGTTATGAAAACATCTTCATAAGCAAGAAACTAAAATGGTGAAGTTTGCATGATGGAGTTTGTGAATACTTAAGACAGGAAGAAATAAAAAAAAAATAACAAAAAAAACCCCAGAAATGTTTTTAATAAATCAGATAAAGAAGAAAAAGGATTTCATAACAACGTTACATGTATACAATAGAAGAGAATAGTGTAAGAGTGGGCAGCTGTAGAAGAGAGAGAGAGTGGGGGGGGCGCATCTGTGTGTGTGTGTGTGTAATGGACAAGAAGCTACTACAAGATATTTATCTTTAGAAACTAGGGAGAAAAAAATACTAGTCTGATAAAAACTAGAAGGAAAAAAGAATAAGTGAAATGGTATTTGAAACTTTGCCAAACTCTTGTGGTGCCAGGTTTTATGCTATCGTGTTGTTCTGCCCTAATAACATCAAAAACAAAACAAAACAAAAAAACCTAATCGACAATATGAAACTGCAGAACTTGTGATAATTCTTAAGAAATTAAGCTTATTTGTCAGCAAGCTGTATGTATATTATGAAATATACTTACAGAGGAGAGAGTCTTTAAAACTATGTACCTAATTTTATAGCCACAGAATGCTTCTTTCAGCACTCGTGCGCACACAAACATTTAATACACAGCTTCCATACATTTACAACTGTTATCACATCCACTTATATAACTTATAAATTGTTACACACTTGACATTATTACAGATAACTAATTACAACTCAATGTGTTAGGTACACACACAAATATATAAGCAAGTGTAGCCATTACTTGCCAACAAGTATGACTGATAGCTTGTAACCCAGTTTTGCTTGTTTTTTGGTGGCTACCTGATGGTGATGGTAGGGAGACATAGGCACTCTCTTCATTGTCTCACCCTTGGCCAAGTGTAATATCCATGATGTGACAGCTTGTTCTGGTGTTGCTGAAGAAAGCAGCACCAGAACAAGGCTGAGTAAACTGAGGCAACAGCAAATGAAGTGCCTTACTCAAGAACATGACACACTGCCTGGGCCATGAGCAGAATCCATGACCACATGATTGTCAGCCCAACACCTTAACAACTAGGCCACATGCCTTTACATGTCTGTGCTTGCTAAAGTTACCCAAGTCGTGTTAAAGTGAGTAACAAAAGAGTGGACTCTGCTAAAAGGTACTCAAGGACCAGGCGGTGGTGTTAAACTTGGTTATGAATTAAAAATATAAACCAAGAACCAGATTGCTTCCCTTATAGGTTTTCACATAGTTTTGTCTATGAAAGAATACAGCAGAAGACATTCAACATTCCATGTAACAGGATTGAACTCAAAACAACATAGTTGCAAATCAAACTTCTTAACCACATAGCCATGCTCAATTTCAACATATCACATGTACTTAAGTATACTAACTACACCACAAGGTAATGTTTAACATTGACAGAATGTTACTGAGATTGTGAGCCCATTCCTTTAGCTGAATAATTGTACACTTGTGGAACAAACTTACAACTAACATTGAAAGGTAGACAGCATGCATGAACAACATTTAGCTAAATCAAAATGCTGTACTGAATGTTACTATATCATGTTTCAGGAGATATGGAGAGCAAACCAAGACAACTAATTCAATGCCTCAGTGTTGTGATAGTCTAAATCCTACAGGGATCACTTCCATCAGCAATTGTCCTTGATCAATTACTGGCAAAACCAGATGTGTAACAAGCAAAAGAAATCATTACTGTATCACAATAGTCTTCTCATTTTACTGTATTATGACTTCAGAAGTAGTTTAAGTTTTAGCCATAAATTCCTGTAAATCATCACTGCAGCAGCAGAAGAATCCTTGAAAATCTTTCAAATGTAAAATTTTGATAGAATCTGACAGGACAACAGGTTTGCAGTTGACAGTTTGTTAATTATACACCCAAAGAAGAATATGATTACAAAAAAAAAAAATTTTTTAAAATAAGCTGAAGCCCACTTGGAATGAAAGCCAAATATATAGTGTGTGTGAAGTGAGAAGCTGAAGATAAGCTAGAAGCAAAGGAATTTTTACAGAATCTCAAAGACTCCATATTTTACACCAAGAGTCCATTTTAGATTTCTTTAGTGATGGTAAGGTGTTGTTAAGACATCTTAAAGAAGAATCAGCAGTGTCAGTAACTATAAAGAAGACAAATTACAGACAATGTTATTTAGTTTGTTTTACTCATCATGAATAAGGCCATGATGGAGCACCACTTCAGTACACACAAAAACTATACAGAAAGACTCATAATTACAGACATTGGGTGCATTTGAATGTATGTGCCCATGCAAATTGTTAATGTGCTCAATGGCAGCCCGAATGAAGCTGTTGAAATGCAGCTATTGAAATGACAATGACAATGATAAAAATGATGATGAGCATTTTCTCCACACTTTGTATTTTCCTCTCTCCATATCTGAGAGGTTTAAACATTTTGTTGCATGAGGAGAATTGAGAGGTTTGTTTTGATGTGCTTTCCCACCACCATCTCTTTGTGCTCTTGCTGTTAATCATGCAACCGTAAAGTGGGAGTGGCAACTATTTTTAGCAAGCAAAGCTGAAGCAAAAAACAGACACATCTTGCCTCGAGACACAATACAGTTGCAATAGCTAACACAATATACATAGATTTAAAAATAACACATACTTTTATAATCATTCTAATAATCAGTTAAACATCTGCTTTTTCTCAACTTCCATTGTTTGGATGAGTCTACACACAATGAAGTGCTTACTTCTATGCACCTCAATCTGCAGGATTTCATCTGCAAGACCATCATTTTGAAATGGTTATTAACTTCCTCCTTTCAAGGCTTTCAACAACAAATAATATCAAAAGGCTTGAAATAAATTAAGAAAAATCATAGGAATTGCTGAGCAAAGGCAGGACTAAAGGATTTTTACTGAAACAAAGGATGAAAGCCTTCACATCAGAAACTATAAAAGGTATTTCATGAAGCAAAATATATTCATTACAAAATATGTGGAGATTGGGAAGAAATCATGTACTACTTTGTCTCTCTCAGGGTGTCCAGTCCTAACCAAGAGGGAACGGATCTACAGATATGACTAAGTTGAAACTTTCATACACTGACAGTTACGTCATCATTATGGAATATCAAGACACAAGTTCATATAAACATAGAAAAGGTATCAGAGAATAACAAATTAACCCAAAGATCAGAGCCTCCCCACCAAATCATATAATGAAGCAGAATGCAAAAGTAACTGTAGAATATGTGGGAATGGAGAGGAAACAATAAGTCATATTGTCTCTGGCTGCGCGGTCTTAACCAAGAAAGAATATATCCATAGACATGACACAGAATTGGGACTTATATACACTGGCAGTTGTGCCAGCACTATGGAATGTCAACTGAAAAGTAATGATATAACATAAAAAAGATTTCAGAAAATGACAAATCAAATCATACTCTGGGATATGCCAATACACACAGATAGGGGAACCAAGGTCAGATATTGTTGTCAGGGATGACCAAGAAAAAAATACCTTCTAATCAACGTAACAATCCCAATGCAAAACTAAAGGGGCTCATTTAATTAAAGCAGAATCAGAGAAAGACAGACAGAGACAGAGATAAAGAGATATTAGGTATGGTGATGAGAGAGTGTGGAGTATGATGAGAGGAAGAGATTTATAGTTGTGAAGGAGAAAGGTGGTAGGGAAAGTAACAGTGTTGAGGGAACAAGAATATAGAAGGGACTGAGGAAAGGAAGGAATTAGTATAGCGTGCGTGCGTGCGTGCGTGCGTGCGTGCGTGCGTGCGTGCGTGTTTCGCCACAATTTTTCTCAATACCTTTCAAGTTTATCATTTTCAGAAAATTATTTTTAAAAATTAAGGAGGAACAAAGAGATTTGTCAGAAGATGGTAAAATTCTTTCAGCAGTAGAGGTCTACAGCATGGTTGACTGCACATGTTAAAATAGTTGCAGTGTTTCATAATTGGTAGCATGTAATTATTTAACAATCACAAAATAATGAGAGAAATCTGAATTTCTACCAGCAAGTTACATAGATTAAAACAAAAATTTAAAAAATTAGTTAGAAACTAGAAAGAAAAATTAATTGCTGATGAGATGACAACTTTTTGTTAAGTTGGAACTGATATCTGCTGCTTCAAAACTGATGATATTGCTTATTTTTATCTCAGTTTTCCAACAGATTTAGTAAACTACTAGATTACCCATGACCCATTGGTGACCCATTGTGTCACCAATAGTTCAAGGTATCCAAAAAAACTGCGTTCTCAGGACTCTGTGGTCTGATTTACGCAAAACTTGTGTTATTCTGTTTGTATTCACATTTGAATGGTACCTTACTTTCAAAACATTTTCCTCATCATGTATCTCGGTAACCTGTGGTCTGATTTACATGAAACTTGTTTTATTCCATTTGTATTCACATGAGCATCCGATTCATGATGTCTCCTGCTTTTGTCTCTTCGCCTCTGTTTTGCTCAATGCTCAGCTCTCGGAGTGTCTGATTTCTGATATCTCCTGCTTCTGTCTCTTTCCCTCTGTTCCGTCAGATGCTCAGCCCTTGCTTTATCCATCTCATTGATCCTTCCATTCGCATGCCTGTCCCCATCTTGGGTAAATATTTCATAAATACCTGTTCATACCTCAGTGTGAAACAAGTTTTTTCCACAGGTTTTTTTGAGTGCATTCAATGTAACCGACCTCCAAACCTGCCACAAGCAACTCTTTTTCCAAAAAAGGGGTGGAAGTATGGTGGGGATCTTGGAGTTTCCAACCAACAGAGTTTTGTTTTGTGAGTTTTTTTTCCCCCAGGTTATTTCACATGCTTTCAACGAATGTGACATCAAAATTATGCATAAACTGCTCCTTTCCTCAGAAAAGGAAAGATTTGGCTGTTATTTCTAGTATGCCTTGCTACCACATAACAGCTATTTAATGCAAATAACAGTTACATGGCAGCAGGGCATGCTAGAAATAGCAGCCAAATCTTTCCTTTTCTGAGGAAAGGTGCAGTTTATGCATGATTTCAATGTTACATTCTTTGAAAGCATATGAAATAACCTGGAAAAGAAAAATAAATCGTGAAACAAAACTGTTGGTGGGAAACTCAGAGTTTCCTGGAAAACTCTGAGGTCCCCACCATTCCTCCACCCTTTTCTTTTCTGGGAAAAAAAGTGGCTTGTGGCAGGTTTGGAGGTCAGATACATTTAATGCACTCGAGAAAACCTGTGGAAAAAAAAATTCACACCCAATTACAAACAGGTCCTTCACAAAATATTTACCCTTGAAAATAATTTTTTTTAAAAATTACAATATTGTCTATTTAAAGAAAACTAAGATATAAATGCCTACTGTACAAACAACTTGTATTTTTGAAATCACATTCATCATCATTTAACATCCGCCTTCCATGCTAGCATGGGTTGGACGATTTGACTGAGGACTTGCGAACCAAAAGGCTGCACCAGGCTCTAATCTGATCTAGCAGAGTTTCTACAGCTGGATGCCCTTCCTAATGCCAACCACTCCGAGAGAGTAGTGGGTGCTTTTACGTGCCAGCAGCACGAGGGCCAGTCACGCGGTACTGGCAACGGCCATGCTCAAAATGGTGTTTTTTACATGCCACCTGCACAGGAGCCAGTCCAGCGGCACTGGCAACGACCTCGCTTGAATGTTTTTTCACATGCCAGTAAGGTGACGCTGGTAACAATCACGCTCAAATGGTGCTATTTACGTGCCACTGGCACGGAAGCCAGACAGCTGCTCTGGCAATGATCATGCTCGGACGGTGCTCTTAGCGCTCCACTGGCACAGGTGCCAGTCATCGAATTTGGTTCAATCCCGATTTCGATTTCACTTGCCCCAACAGGTCTTCGCAAACAGAGTTTAGTGTCCGATGAGGGAAAGGTACACATAAGTGGGCTGGCTACACCCCTGGCAGAGGCCTCGGATTATGGTCTCACTTGGCTTGTTGGGTCTTCTCATGCACTGCATATTTCCAAGGGTTTCGGTCACAAGTCATTGCCTTGGTGAAGCCTAATGTTCGAAAGTCGTGCTTCACCACCTCATCCCAGGTCTTCCTGGGTCTACCTTTTCCACAGGTTCCCTCAACCGCTACGGTGTGGCACTTTCTCACACAGCTATCCTCATCCATTCTCGCCACACCATACCAGCGCAATTGCCTCTCTTGCACACCACAACTGATGCTTCTTAGGTCCAACTTTTATCTCAAGGTACATACACTCTGTCGAGTATGGACACTGACATTACACATCCATCGGAGCATACTGGCTTCATTCCTTGCAAGCTAATGCATGTCCTCAGCAGTCACGGCCCATGTTTCACTGCCATGTAGCCTGGCTGTTCGTACACATGCGTCATACAGTCTGCCTTTTACTCTGAGTGAGAGGCACTTTGTCACCAGCAGAGGTAAGAGCTCTCTGAACTTTGCCCAGGCTATTCTCATTCTAGCAGCTACACTTTCAGCGCACCCTCCCCCCGCTACTAACTTGGTCACCCAGATAGCGGAAGCTATCAACTACTTCTAGTTTTTCTCCCTGGAATGTGGCAGAAGTTGTTTTCTGTACATTATCTTCCTAGTTAACCTTCCTTTGATATTGCTGCACCTCTTATGTGTCCATAGCTTGCACTGGATACATCTTATAGAGTCTCTACCTACGCCTTTTCTACAGATCGAGCAGGGCCATCTACCTGAAGGGATTTGTGTTTTGTCTACCTTCCTACTTATTAGGACTTTGGTTTTAGCTAAGTTGACTCTAAGGCCCTTCGATTCTAGTCTTTGCTTCCACACCTGGAACTTCTCCTCTAGTTCTGATAGTGACTCTGCAATTAATGCAAGGTCATCAGCATAGAGGAGCTCCCAGGGGCAACCTGTCTTGAATTCCTCTGTTATAGCCTGGAGGACTATGATAAATAGGAGGGGGCTGAAGACAGAACCTTGGTGGACCCCTACCTCTACCCGGAGGTACTCGTTGCCAACCCTCACCTTACTGACAGCGTCCCTGTACATGGCTCGTACAGCTCTCACTAACCATTCATTTATCCCTAGTTTCCTCATTGACCACGAGATAAGGGAACGGAGGACCCTGTCAAAGGCTTTCTCCATGTCAACGAAAGCCAGGTACAGAGGTTTATCCTTGGCTAGGTATTTCTCCTGCAGCTGTCTTACCAGAAATATAGCATCAATGGTGCTTTTTCCTGGCAGAAACCCAAACTGGATCTCATCTAGACTGACTCTCTCCCTAATTAGTTGAGCTATGATCCTCTCCATGACTTTCTTAAAATTATTTCTAAATGAGTAAAATACTGTGTTTAACAAAAGTGAAAATAGAAACATTTACTGTAAAAACAACTCATTTTTTTGTTGGCAATTTAAAGTCACTAAGACTTATGCCCAGGTTGTGAAGTTTGTTTTCAAAATACAGAAGACATTGATCATGCCTCTAATCAAAAGGTTACAGTTTCTTCCTTTTCAGGGTTATGTTATTTTCGGAGTATTTAACCATTATGCACCATTTTGGGTATTTATGAATACTCCAAAACCACTCCATATCTCAGGAGACTTGTTTTATTCCATTTGCATTCACATTTCTGGGTACCTTAATTCATAGTATTTTCCCATTATGTATCAGTTTGGCTGTATTAAATGACAAGCAAGTAAGCAAGCAATCAGGGAGTTTTAGTAGTATATAGATAATTTGGTTTTTACTTTGACAGAAATAATATACACTTTTATTACATTTCTTGAAGGACTATCTTCTAACCCTTCTGGAAATATAATGCTAAAAGTGTATAATATTTCCAGAACAGATAGAAAATAGTCCTTCAGAAATGTAATAAAAATGTATAATATAACATTTGATTACAGTTCTTAGCTGATATCATAAAATCTTTTTATGTTTATGCATTTGTTTTGCAACATTCCTGATGTGAAATTGTGTGTTGAAACAAATACTGTCATATTTTTGCCAATTAACTACATGCACTATATACTTGGTCTTTATTTCAGCTTTATTATTATTCTTATTTTAGTGTCCTTGTCTAAAATCTTTCATCACACATCTTGTGACCTTTTCAGCAACTCTCCATTCTGCATGCGGTCACAGGATGTGTGATGAAAGATTTCAGACAAAGGACACTAAAATAATAATAATAATAAAGCTGAAATAAAGACCAAGTATATAGTGCATGTCATTAATCATAACATAAAATCTTTACAGCAAATCTACTCTCCTGGTTATTTGAAATACTTGATGTTCAGTTTGAAGTATAGTGTAGAAACTACAGATCTTAACTGATTGAGATTTTAAATTGTGTTGATCACAACATTGAACAATATAAATATAAGTATTGACTCTTTATTGATGATATTCTCCAAACTTAGATGGTACAACTTCCTTGACCTTATTGAGTAATAATAACTATATTGTCATAATATCCTGAAACACTTTTTCAACTGCCAAAGTAACAAGTTGACCTCTATTATCCCATCTTAAACTTTAGGCCTGATTACACCTCCACACCATTAGACTTCCAGCCAAATGTCACTATAACCTAGCATCTGTCATCACCCAGAAGTAGACACTCCTACCTCACTTACAGCCTGCTGTCATCAACCTCCTAACACTTCTAGTTAACTGTCACCAAACCTTCAATAGTCAGCTATGATAAAAATATAATTCTATTTCTAGATGATGCTTTTACTTTTGATAAACTATCTTTCACATATGTTTCTCCCTTTCCTGCTGGTATAACTTACTTTTAACCATCTCAGATTCCGCAATAAGTAAATGCCATTATCATCACGTACTGGGTATGTCACTAGGGTTTTCTGCTTAAAGCATTGCATTTCAGAATATAAGAAGCAGTTTCACAGATTCATTCTGAGCTGGTAAATCTCAAGATTTTTGTTTCACATACTTATCAATTCCACACTTTGGTTTCCTAATTCAACTCTTTCATGATCATATTTTTACATGTTCCAATTAATTTTCCAAGAATTTGGAAGGGTTCACTCAAGTATTCTTTTTCCTTTTCTAATTTCTTTGGAATAAAATCTTTAAAAAATATTTACCAGCAGAAATTTATCATTTACGTAATGCCAAGTTTGTGATTGAGGCTTCAATCTAAATGTGAACTTTCTGATAACAGGGGTTTCTGACAATCTCAGTGATATGAAGTTAATATCAGATTAGTTTATGTTAATCCTAATTCCTATACAACAAACCCATATAATCCATTATGCCTATGGGTCATGCATTGGATAGATAAAGAAATGGATTAATTCTACACAAACTATCAACAACAACAACAATACAATTAGTGTCATAAAACTTCATGATTGTTTTATATATTTTTATAACTTACTTTCAATAAATATGTAGAGACCTTGCTTGGCCCTGCCTGAGATTTGAAATTGAATCTGCTTGCTTGTTGCTTGTCAAACAAAGGTGGAATCTTTTGTGTTTGTAGAATCAAAATAGGACAATGCCATTTTTATCCTTTCTTCCTCTCTGTCAGCAGAGTGCAATCATTACTCTTTCTCTCTCTACCACTAGAACATACAACAAGCTGGAAGTGACAAACATACCAACACAATGTCATTGTCAACTATGTACAATAACTGCTATCTGCCTTACTGCTGGTAAATAATCTGTAAATATTATTCTGTATTCCTCGTCATTCTTCACTTGGTATCGCTGATGTGAGAATATCTTCACTTCAACAGTAATTACATCTAAACATTACATGTGTGTACGTGTGTGTGAGAGAGAGAGAGGGGGGGGGATAGGTTTTTACTCAAAATGTAGCAACAGAGAAATAGTTTTTAAAATGTCATGCACAATCGCTAAAACAGACAAAATATTCTTTAATTTACTCCCAACAAAAGGGAGAATAAAAACAGCTATAGAGAAATTTAACCAAAAACAGAATTTATGAAAGAAAATGAGAGAATAAAAATATTATTAATTCATAATAAATTTTATCAAGTAAACACAAAATATAATTCTTTAAAAACATAAAATCTCAAAATATAAACAAAAAAAAGAGAAATGGGAATCACATACACCTCCCTTTATACACACCTTCACACATGTATACATGTTTGTGCATGTTTATATCTTTCATGATAGTTTTTTTTTTTTATATATACATAGCATACAGAAGTTGGTTAAGCATCTCTTGGGGAGGACTTTATCTTTGTAGTAAAACAGTTTTTTAATCAACACCTACATAACCAAAAGTGAACATCAAGAGCAGGCTGGAGGGAGAGAGAGAGAGAGATAGAGATGTATGTGTGCGCATGCGCACATATACACACACACACTATAAATATATATACATCTAACTTCAGAATTCATCTAGAAAATTATACAAGGAAAATACATTTAAATTGTGATTAATAAAGAAGAAAAACACAGGAAGCAGGAACCTGTGCAAGAATCCCAGAATATATTCTTAAGTATAAACCTATAGATATCAAACTTAATGATTTGCTTCAATAGATAATGCCATCAAACAGCTAAATTTTAAATAAATATTGGTTAGCAATATTTTTGACATGATGTTTACAAGAAGATACATGCTACAAGATTTTTTTAAAGAAAAAAGGAAGAAGAAATTTTAGTAATTCCCACAGAAAAATTCTGACAGATGAACATAAAATGAAATTTAGAATAGTGCTTTATAAACCAAGTTTTGAAACATTCGATTAAAATTCACCAGAGATACGACAACAAAGAAACAACCATTCCAATAAAACTGATTTTATGTAGCAAATAGAGAATTCATGAAAATAACTAAGGACTCTTCATGGTAGAAAAGAGTTAATATGAAAAGAAATATAATAAGCTTGTTGGATTTAAAAGCTATGATGTTTTCTGAATTAATGGTACTAATATTTTTGGTGTTATCCAAAATTTTAAATGAGTAATATCATTCATTTTTTTTTTTTCTTCTTCTGCACTTTTTTTGCCTTATTCTTTCTTGTTCTGCTTTAATATAACTAATTCTACAAATATTATCAATCCCTTCTCCGCTGACATACTACGACGAAGTCTCCAAGATGCAGATAAGATAGAGATTTTTATTTATTTACGGCCTCAAACATCTCATACCTTCGCGCTTTAGTCTGCCCTCTATTATTTATCTTGTTTCTCTCCATGAAATTCAATTGAATTCAGTTGTTGTCTTAAATTCATACTTATTCATTTTCTAAGCTTCCTAAATTCATGCTACGTTATATTCTATTCACCTAGAATTCATTGCTCTTTTAAAAATTACGATTTATGCATTGTTGTCTCTCAAATATTTAAAATCTACAATTAAGAGCCCTATCTACTCGCTGACGGTACCTACCCACCCCTACCCATTTTCCTTTATTCAAAAATTCTTATCGCTCCTTAAAATTATGGCTTTTAAGTGTTGATTTCTCAGCCCAAGAATTACAGCGTGATGTGCTGCTTGACTGGTCCCCCCTCTCTCTCTCTCTTTATATATATATATATATATGATGATGATGATGATGATCTTTTCTCCCGCCATGCCTCTGTCTACCCCTCCATCCTCTCTCTCTCTCTCGTAGTTTTTCCTTAAGGTCTTCAGGTTCTGGCTATATATAAATGAGAAATCCATTCTAAATTATCTCAATCCCTTCTCCGCTGACATACTACGACGAAGTCTCCAAGATGCAGATAAGATAGAGATTTTTATTTATTTACGGCCTCAAACATCTCATACCTTCGCGCTTTAGTCTGCCCTCTATTATTTATCTTGTTTCTCTCCATGAAATTCAATTGAATTCAGTTGTTGTCTTAAATTCATACTTATTCATTTTCTAAGCTTCCTAAATTCATGCTACGTTATATTCTATTCACCTAGAATTCATTGCTCTTTTAAAAATTACGATTTATGCATTGTTGTCTCTCAAATATTTAAAATCTACAATTAAGAGACCTATCTACTCGCTGACGGTAACCCGCCGTCCCACCCCCTCCACCGGAAGTTCATTCCTCTGTCATCCTGTCATCCTCGGCTGTCTCCCGGAACCCATCTAGTGGCCTTGACCATCCTCTCCCCTACCTTTGGGTAGCGCATTAAGTTTGAGAAATGTTTGCAGGTTGTAGGTACTGTTTTGCTTATGAATTCTTCCAATTGCAAGTTTTCTTTTCAGGTACACGACACTGCTTTTCCCCTTCCCAGGCTACAGGCCCACACCCCCAACACCCATACTGTTAGGATTGGCACTCTCAACGTCGGTACGCTGAAAGGTAGATCTGGTGAAATTGTTGAGATGCTTGAACGGAGACGCGTAGATATGTGCTGCATCCAGGAAGTAAGATGGAGAGGAGGTTCTGCGAGGTTCCTCACAGGCAAAGAACACAGGTACAAGATTTTCTGGGCAGGGAACACTGACGGGGTCGGGGGCGTAGGAATACTTCTAGCGGAGAAATGGGTGGATAAGGTAATCGAGGTCGTTAGAGTAAGTGACAGAGTACTTAAGATCAGACTAGTGCTTCATCATAGATTAGCTACTGTCATCTCAGCCTATGCACCTCAACCGGGGCTACCAGATGGTCTGAAAGACCAATTCTATGACACCCTCTTGCAAACTACCTCGTCGACGAGTGACAGGGACCTTCTCTTTGTGGCTGGAGACTTCAACGGTCATGTCGGACGTCGTGCTGGAGGCTTCCATGGCATACATGGAGGCTATGGCTTCGGTTCCCGTAACGAGGAGGGAACCAGACTGCTGGAGTTCTGTGATGCAACCGATCTTATGGTCTGCAATACCAACTTCAGGAAACCTGCCAGTCACCTAGTCACCTACCGCTCCGGCAGACACTCTAGCCAAATCGACTACATCCTCGCCAGAAATAGGGAAAGAGGGCGGCTTATAAATGCCAAAACCTACCCTGGCGAAGAATGTACCCCACAACATAGATTAGTAGTTAGCGACTTTGGGATCAAGGCAAAATGGGTGCCCAGAATTAGACAGGCTTGGAGGAGAAGGGTGTGGAAGCTTAAAGACCCTGCAAACGGACAGAGACTTAGAGACAAGTTACTTGAAGCATTTAACGAAATAGAAGGGGATATAGCATCATACAACGTGGAAGACAATTGGAGATTTCTGCGGGACAACCTGTTGAAAGCCACCGACCAAATTTGTGGGTGGTGTAAGGTCCCCTCCCGACCCAGAGTAACGTGGTGGTGGAACAAGGAGGTAGACAGGGCTATTAGACAAAAGAAACAGGCTTGGAAGGACTGGAAGAACGGTGGTAGCAGGGAATTGTACCAATGTGCCAGAAGGGAGGCTAGGCGACAGGTTTATTTAGCCAGAGGGGAAGCAGATAAGGAAAGATTTGCCAATGTTCTGCGCCGTGAGGACCAAAGACTCGAGGTATTTCGTGTTGCAAGACAGTGTAGGAGAGAGAATAGTGATGTTGTAGGAGAGAAATGTGTTCGCATGGATGATGGTACGCTTGCATTAAATGAGGATGCAAAGAAAGAGGTCTGGAGATGCCACTACGATAGATTGCTTAATAAAGAGAATGAATGGGAGAAAGAGAGCCTGCCGTATGTCGACCCAATAGAGGGACCAGCTATCCGAGTTGATAGTACCAGGGTAGATAAAGCAATTAAGAGTATGAAGACCGGGAAAGCCCCCGGCCCATCAGGAATCACTGCAGAGATGCTCAAAATATCTGGCAGTGTTGGCTATAGCCTAGTCACCCGTATTACGAACCAGGTGATACACGAAGGAGTCATACCCAATGACTGGTGTAGCAGCATCATAGTCAACTGCTACAAAGGTAAAGGTGACGCTTTAGATACAAATAATTACAGAGGCATCAAGCTGTAAGATCAGGTTATGAAAGTTACAGAGAGGGTCATAGCCCAACTAATTAGGGAGCGAATCAATTTAGATGAGATGCAGTTTGGGTTCGTGCCAGGTAAAAGCACTACTGATGCCTTATTTCTAGTGAGACAGTTGCAGGAGAAATACCTAGCTAAGGATAAACCTCTGTACCTGGCTTTCGTTGACATGGAGAAAGCCTTTGACAGGGTCCCCCGATCCCTTATCTGGTGGTCAATGAGGAAACTTGGGATAGAAGAATGGTTAGTGAGAGCTGTGCGAGCCATGTACAGAGATGCTGCCAGTAAGGTGAGGGTTGGAAATGAGTACAGCAATGAATTCCGGGTAGAGGTAGGGGTCCACCAAGGTTCCGTCCTCAGCCCCCTCTTATTTATCATAGTCCTCCAGGCAATCACAGAGGAGTTCAAGACAGGTTGCCCCTGGGAGCTCCTCTATGCTGATGACCTTGCCCTAATTGCGGAGTCACTATCAGAACTAGAGGAGAAGTTTCAGGTGTGGAAGCAAGGTCTAGAATTGAAGGGCCTTAGAGTCAACCTAGCTAAAACCAAAATCCTAATAAGTAGGAAGGTAGATAAAACACAAACCCCTTCAGGTAGATGGCCCTGCTCAGTATGTAGAAAAGGAGTAGGTAGTAACTCTATAAGATGCACCCGGTGCAAGCTATGGACACATAAGAGGTGCAGCAACATCAAAGGCAGGTTAACTAGCAAGTTAGTTTTTGTTTGTGGCAGATGTTCAGGTGCAATAAAGACTGTAAACAAACAGGAAACAACTTCTATCTCATTCCAGGGTGAAAAACTAGAGGTAGTCGATAGCTTCCGCTATCTGGGCGACCAAGTTAGTAGTGGGGGTGGGTGCGCTGAAAGTGTAGCTGCTAGAATAAGAATAGCCTGGGCAAAGTTTAGAGAGCTCTTACCCCTGCTGGCGACAAAGGGACTCTCACTCAGAGTAAAAGGCAGACTGTATGACGCATGCGTACGAACAACCATGCTACATGGCAGTGAAACATGGGCTGTAACTGCTGAGGACATACGTAAGCTCGCAAGGAATGAAGCCAGTATGCTCCGTTGGATGTGTAATGTCAATGTGAATACCCGTCAGAGTGTAAGTATCTTGAGAGAAAAGCTGAACATTAGAAGCATCAGTTGTGGCGTGCAAGAGAGACGATTGCGCTGGTATGGACATGTGGTGAGAATGGAGGAGGATAGCTGCGTGAAAAAGTGCCACACCCTAACAGTTGAGGGAACCCGTGGAAGAGGTAGGCCCAGGAAGACCTGGGCTGAGGTGGTGAGGCATGTCCTTCGTACATTGGGCCTCACCGAGGCGATGACTACTGACCGAAACCTTTGGAAATGTGCTGTGCGTGAGAAGACCCGGCAAGCCAAGTAAGATCGTTGCCAGTGCCCCTGGACTGGTTCTTGTGCGGGTGGCACATGAGATGCACCATTTTGAGCGTGGCCGTTGCCAGTACCGCCTGACTGGCTCCTGTAGGATTTTCGAGCGAGATCGTTGCCAGTGCCCCTGGACTGGCTTGTGCGGGTGGCACATAAAAGACACCATTTCGAGTGTGGCCGTTTTCGTGCGGGTGACACGTAAAAGCACCCACTACACTCTCTGAGTGGTTGGCGTTAGGAAGGGCATCCAGCTGTAGAAACTCTGCCAAATCAGACTGGAGCCTGGTGTTGCCATCCGGTTTCACCAGTCCTCAGTCAAATCGTCCAACCCATGCTAGCATGGAAAGCGGACGTTAAACGATGATGATGATGATGATGATTAACAGATATTTTACACCTACTATTTTTCAGATAGATTAATGCTTCTCAAACTCTTTTTAGTCATTACATATACACATATTATTAGGCCGGGGTAATTTGATTCTGGTACTAGTTTGATACAGGTGACTACTAGCCCCAAACTTTAGCTTGTGACTTCAAACAAACTCAGGTATATATTTGTTGTGCTTCATATGGAAACCAGTTGAAACATTCTTATATTCCATTTTCTATGTTATCCACAAACATTAATTTCTCTGCCCATATGAAAGTTTAAAATTCTGTTTATACTAGAATCAATAACAAACATTTACATATCAATATATTTGCACATTTCAAGTTGAGATATGACCTAACACTAGAAGTGCAGTGGCTACCTTTATTGTATGTGTGGAAATACCAACTAATTTTGACAATTATACTTAAGCATATTGTTTACTATTTATAAACACAGCTTATGTTAATTTATTTATTTTATATTTCAAAGTCCATCATTATTACTAATATTGTAATTGTTGCTGGTGATGATGACTAACAAGCAATGAAAATTAATATTTCAATCAAAGTCAAAGACTAAAAAACTGTAAAGAATCATCTATGACTCCCTAGTATCCCCTTTTTCCCTGGTGCCCATATAAAATTTTCCAATGTTCCCCACCACTAGGGGACAGTGCCATCCACATTGAGAAGTGCTGAAATAGACTGAATTTGCAGAGAGAAAAGAGAGAGAGAGATGACCTGGTTAAGTGTCAGTGATAGGCATAGTGAGATTGAGTGAAATTCATGTCCTTCTCAAGGGCATTAATGAAACAAGTCAAATAGAATGGTTATGCTCAGTTAATTAGCCTGAATCAGTCCCCATTTTTATTTCTAACTTAATGACTAACCTCTGGTAGTATTTTCCCTAAAGGAAGGAGAGCCCTCTACCTTGCCTGAGAGTACATACTGATATCAGAATATCCAAGATTTAATCCTATAATGAGAATGGCTGCTGTTTGGGAATGAGCTGATGGAAATCGTGGAATTCATCAAAGAATATTTTGTACAGAAACACTACAGCTGCCATCACTCCTAAAGCGGGGAGGATGGGGGTGCACCAGTACAAAAGAAATCACTTTAAACTTGCTATAATAATATTCAGGATGCCCTATCTCTAAGTATAGAAGCAGATGTGTTACATAAGATTAATTTTGAGGATCTGATCAAAGACTTTGCAATTAAAAAAAGTTGGAGGAAACTTTTCAAATATGAATATACAAAAATAAACATTATTTTCCATCTTACTATTGATTTTGTAAAGTAACAATTTACTTTATGGTTTATTATTGTTTATATTTTGAACCACATATATATGAAGCACCGAAATCTTTTAAGTGCTTAGGGCTTCTTTGGGTTTTAATCCAGTCTTGCTCCTAAACTAGTTTTATAGACTTAAATTTACAGTTGGAAAAGTCATAAAACTAAAAAAAAGCATTAAAAACTTGTACCAGTTAATAAAATATCCAAAATAGAGTTATATAAATAGAGTTAAATAATCCATTAGAGTAGCTGCAAAGAAACTAAAACTTCAACTAAGTAGGAACAAATTTTAAACATCGCAATTATGAAGAACAAAACAAAAAGCTATGAAGTAATTTAGCCAGAAACAATAAAACAATGTTGCCAAAGGTGATGAATGAATGAAAAGAAAACTACAATCAAGTAGACAACAGTAAAATATCTATTTTCCATCAATTAGCGGCAATTGCAATGTATTTCTCACCTTACAGGTATCTCTGACCCCTACTGATTTTGTATATCTTCAATTTCATGTTGTATGCCTTCCCCTGCCAATATCAATGTACTTGAGTGGCCTCCATCCTGCATTTGTAAATATCTAAAATACAACACCTGATATGGCTTAATGTGCAGCATAATTAGGAGTAACCAGTAATGCCTACTCTACATTGAGCAACAATAGTAGTGATGTGTGGAATATGTCTATAAATCTCCTTTTCAGTTTTGTGTTTGTGCTATGAGATGTTTGGTGTCCTTCTTAAAAATCTGATGTAGGTACCTTGAAGGTAATCTTGAAGCTCCTTTTCAGAGTCCAGGTTTCATCTTCATACTGAAGAATGTCCCCTGTACACTGAAGAAGGCCAGCTTTGTTAACTGGTTAGTTTAGTCAGAAGAAAGGAGGGTGTTACATTTATAACCTTCACAGACCATTTGACCAAAATATGAGATAATATGTGGTCACCACCACACATCACAGACTGATTTGACCACTGTCTAAAGAAGTAGTAGAGAGAAGAGTTTGAATAAAACCTTCTAAAATACAGAGGAACCTAGGTTCTCAACCATAATTTGTTCTGAAAGTCTGTTCTAAAACTGAATTGTTCGAGAACTGAATCATTTTTTCCCATTAAAATTTATGTAAAAGAGATTAACTCATTTCCAAGCACCAGATGAATGCTTATTTACACACTTACACTAAGTATTTTAGTAGAAAAACGTTTATTCAAACTGTAACTAACACGCAAAAGTGTGTTATTTCTTAGAAGGGGAATCCCCTTCCATAATAACTTCTGGTAACTGTCTTCAGGTGGTGGGTTTCCCTTCACTGTCTCTTTGGTTCAGGTAAATCTTTCTCTGGGGGTTTCTTTTTTCTTTTAGTAAAAACCTGTCCAATGTTAGTTGTTTTTGCCTGCATTGTAAAATTTTTCTAAAATGAGACAAGACATTATCATTGAAAAGGTTTACTGCTCTATTTGCTACCACTGTATCAGGGTGATATTTTCCCACAAAACTTTGCACATCAACCCATTTAGCACAAATTTCTTTGATTAAAGAAGTTGCAACATCCTCCTTTCCTTCCTTTTCCCCGGAAGATGTTTCCTGAGCCAAAGTTTTTTGCTGTTCATTTTGGAGGTGTATGAGCTCTTCGGTGGTAAGCTCAGTACGGTGGTCTTCCAATATCTTCACTGTCAACATCTAAGCCCGTAGTTTTTCCCACAGAGACAATATCATCAATAATAGCATTTTCCTTCACAACAACAGTACTTGTAGCTGTCTCAAACCCCTCAAAGTCTCATTATGGTACACAGTCTGGCCAAAGTTTCCTCCATGCTGAATTCATGGTTCTGTAACTCGCTTGGTTCTATGCATTATCAATAAGATAAACACAATTCAGGATATTGAAATGATTTTTCCAAAATTCTCTGAGAATTAACTGAGTGTCATTAGTGACTTGAAAACACTTTCAAAACAGGGCTTTTGTATAAAGTTTCTTAGTTTGCAATGACCTGTTGATCCATTGGTTGTATTAGAGTTGTGTTAGGTGGCAGGTATTTGACCTGAATAAAATCAAAGTTTTCAACTAAGTCATCCTCCAAACCTAGAAGGTGAGTGGGAGCATTGTCTAACACGAGAAGGCATTTATGGCATGTTTTTTTCTTGCAGATATTTTTTAACACTCGGAGCAAAAACTTCATGAATCCACTCCTTCATATTAGCCTGCCACCATAACAGGCAATTTACTCTTCATAACATTTTTTTCTTTTGAAAACCCTTGGATTATTAGAATGGTAAACAAGCAATGGCTTGACCTTCAAATTGCCACTTGCGTTGCTGCATAGCAAAAGAGTGAGTCTATCTTTTATTGGCTTGTGCCCTGGCAATGCTTTTTTTCCTTCTTAGTAATATAGTTCCTATTTGGCATTCGTTTCGAAAATGACCCTGTTTCATCCCCTTTAAACATCTGTTGGGGAAGATAACCTCCTTTCTTTATCAAGTCACTAAACTCAATCAAAAATTTCTCAGCCACTTCCTTGTTTGAACTTGCCACCTCTCCATGCCTAATTACACTGTGTCACTTGTGTTCTTAAATTTCTCAAACCAGCCTCTACTAGCTTTGAATTCAAAAGTATCACTTTCAGCACTTGTACCCGGGGTTGTCTTTACTAGATCATTATAAATTTCTAATGCTTTCTCATAAATAAATGCTTCACAGACATTGTCACCTGCTAACTGTTTCTCATTTATAAAAGTATCTTTGGTCTTTGTTTATTAATAACAATCACTCCTTTTGCAACAGCTGCTTTTATCACTTCTTTATTTTTTAGAATAGTAGATATTGCCGGTTTAGGCATACCATACTGCTCAGTGAGATTTGACACTCAAACATCATTTCTGTGTTTTGTGATAATTTCTTTCTTCACTTCAATTGTTTTTCTCTCAACATTTCTTTTTTCTTTGCCAGTATCACTGCTAGCTTTCTTTGGAGCCACGACTAAGGGCTAATGAAGAGAAAAAAGGCGCAGTACAATAAAATTGGAAAAGAAAAACACAGCACAACACAGAAATGTATACAATACAGTAGTTGACACAGAAATGATTCCGTTCAGGTTAATTCGGTTCAGCTTAGTTCAGCAATGTTGTTTGAGAACTGAAATTTTGTTCAATAACCAAGGCATTCTCATCTCAAATTTTCTGTTCAAAAACAGATTTGTTTGACATGTGAGACATTCAAGAACCGAGGTTGTTCTGTATTTGGTTTTAGTCTAAACTCGATAGACTCAATAACAGCACAGAATGATAGCACTAAACAATGCATGACTTTGTTGTAACAAAAACAACTCTTTGGAAACCGAGAAGATATGAAATTTGTGGCAGGTTTTCTGTTGTGTTGTATGTTGGGAGAAAGTCACTATTTAGAAATGAAATTAAAACTCATAAAAGAAACATAAAAAACTGTATGAGTAAATAAACATTTTAAAATCTTAACTTCTAGATTATCAATTCAAAACTGAATTACCATAAAACATGAAAACAATGTCAGACATAAAAAACAATGAACAAGTAATATAACCACATAAAACACCAATAACGCAGACAATTGTATAGTGTCATACAGTAAAATAGTAAATAACAATAATAATTATAAGATAATACCTATAAAGATGTAAAAGATAAAGCAGAGTTATGACAAACCTAAGAAGTTAGATAAATTCCAGAGTTTGTGACATTTGCAGCTGTTCAACTCAACCCTTAATTCAACTTCAATATGTTAGAAAATATTTCCAATTTAAAAAAAAAAAAAACCTAATGTGTGTGTGTGTTCACATGCATGCCCTTTAAATATTTTGTCAGTTTCATTTATGGCCAAACTCATCAAAACCACCCTTTTACTTCTGCCACTGATTCATATTTCATTTACTGTTCCAAACTTTCACCTGAGACACACTCATTCACAGCTTCACTGCCGAACAACCACCATTTCAAAATTCCTCCAATTTCTCCTCCTCCCCACCCTCACATAATTTGATTAAGTTTGGAGATAAGATGACGCAAGATTTTATAAGGTAAAGATGGTAGAGATTCAAACTCTATGGAACCATGGGCTGGGAGCTCCTCATACCAGCCTAGAGATACATGTGCTAAACTAATTATTGACACTGTAATGGTCAAGGCTGATGACAATTTTTTTTCTCAGAGAGCACAACCATTCTTGAACCATGTATGTGTAAATATTTTTACCCCTTTATTGCAGAATCAGAAAATTTCAGTAGTTGTATATGAATTTTTGGTACATGCATTTTAACTTGACACAAACTGTCTACAGTTAATACTCTTTGAATCATGTAGAAATATGTGAAGGCAAAAGGCTTAGTGAATAGAGTGTTCGACTCAGGATCATAAGGTTATGAGTTTGATTCTTGATGGTGCATTGAGTCCTTGAGCAAGACACTTTTTATTTCATGTTGCTCCAGTCCATTCAGCTGGCAAAAATGAGTTGTACCTGTAATTCAAAGGACCAACCTTGTCAAAGTGTGTGTCACACTGAATCTCTCTCAGAACTACATTAGGGGTACACATATCTGTGGAGTTCTCAGCCACTTGCACATTAATTTCACAAAGAGGCTGCTTTGTTGATTGTATCAACTTGAACACTCATCATAACCAACAAAGTCATCAGCCATATAGTAGTAGTATGATCAAAGAGATCTGTGCTCAAACATGTTTAACCTATAACCAACCTGTCTTTTTCTTTCCAGACTTCCATCATTAGATTGTGACTATGCTAGAGCACCATCATGAAGGATTTTAATAAATCTTATTGACCCAGTACTTATTTTCATGGCTGGTATTTTTGTGATCTCTATTTGTCACGCTGCTAAGTTACAGAACATAAAATTAGGCAAGCAACAGTACCAAAACACAGACAAAGAGACAGGCATACTTCAACAGCAGACTTTAGTAATTTCTGGTCCCCCCAAAACACCTCTAAATTTTAGCTACTTATCCATCAGTGTTACACTTCCACAATGTCCACAACATCCAATGTTTTAATTAACCCAACAGGTATACCTTCACAGATACCAAACAAGCTCTGTGCAGCAGGAGCCTATATCTTATCCCTCCAAGACGAACCTAGTAAATTTGACATATATGGCAATAGTGAATGTTTCCTCTGTCAGACCCAACTTAAAAGCCTTTTTCCACAACAGGAACCCAAATGCTCTGATTGAGAACAACTTCACTAACCTCCTACTGGACACCAAACCTGGACCTACACCATTCAGTTGGTGTATTTGGATTGAGGCATCTTCAATTTCAAGAAATAACTAAGAAGATTGAACCTTCCACTATTGGAACCCAATGCCCCCCAGAAGCTCTATAAATGACAAGAATGGTATCAAACTGCCTGGCAATTGGCTTTATAGATATTTGAAATTAAATCAGTCAATGACCTTAACTGGTCAGCTGTCCACTATTTTAATAACTTAGTCACACAGGTATTTTTGGGTGCATTTATAAATTTTGGAAGACTAAAATGTAAATAAAAACAATATTTATATTTCTCAGTGAACAACTTGTGGCAAGAATGAAACACAAATACAAAAAATAGCAATTAATGAAGATTAATCATTGAAGGATACTGGCAAAAGGAGAGAGAGAGAGATATCTCTTTGTTCTTCACCAAAACAACTAGCTAAGAATAAAAGCATTGATGACAGCTATCATAAACTAAGGTGATTTGTTTAAAATCTAGGTAACATTAGCAATATATGTATGAATGTCTGTATAGAGTTATTCTGAATTGTATATAGTTCTTAGCAATTATACTTTCTTCAGAGTAGGGTGGTGGGTACTACAAACTCTGCTAATGCAACAGGAAGCCTTCACTAATACCAAACACTGACTTCAAAAAGGGTATCAGTTATTTCAGCAAATGACTGCAGTCAGCTGGAAACCAAGTTCTTTCTTTCCATTTCAGCTTGATAAAACAAATGTTTCAAATTCCATGTTTTGCTTTTTTGTTGTTTTTTCTTTATGGATTGGTGGATAGGGGGTAGCTTCTGTGAGACTAGATAAGTTATACTGCATCATCATCATCATTGGTGGAGGTGGTAGTTATACTGCATTAATAATAATAAGAGGAAGAAGGAAAGAATCATTTCAGAGTTTGGCGCAAGGCCAGCACAACCTCAGTACTTGAATGGCACTTTATTTTATCAACCCTGAAAGGATGAAAAGCAAATTTGCCCTCAGAGGAATCTGAACTCAGAATGTAAATGGTCAAGAGAAATGCCACTAAACATTTTGTCAGATATGCTAACAATTCTGCCAATTTGCTGCCTTGATTATTAACAACAGCAACAACAACAATAATAATAATGACGACGACAACTACAATAATAATAATAATAATAATTATTATTATTATTATTATTATTATTATTATTATAAGAGGTAAGTATTAGATAGTTGAAAAGAACTGATAGCGTGGAACCATAGGCTGCAGGTAGCAAGCCCACTACACATTCAAGACTCCAGGAGTTCCAACAAAACCTGACTTGACAATAACAACAACTACTACTACTACTACTGCTGCTGCTGCTACTACAACAACAATAATAATAATTGCACTGGAAGCATCAGTACCCAACTACTAACATGGCTCAAAAAATTGGAATGAATGTGAAGATAAAACACCCACAAAAATCATCATTGCTTGGAACTGCAAGAGTATTCTGCTGAGTTCTTGAAACATGATTAGTAAACAAACGTCCTTTTAGTCTGCTGGTTGTGGACAGTTGACACTTTCCATCATACCCAGCAAATTAAAGCTGAGGGGAAGGCAAAAATCCTCTGAGACTTTGACTTCCAGACAGACAAGGCCAGATATAGTCACCTTTAGGAGTGACAAACAAGAGTGCTTAATAATCAACGTGGCAGTGCCAGAAAATCAACATATTATCATGGAAGGAAGAGAAAAGATTGATAAATATGGAGACCTGAGAACTGAGATCACCAAGATGTGGCAGCTATGAGAGTCAAATATAAAGATTGTCCCTATTGTCATCAGAGCATTGGGTTCATTCAATACCACTCCATCTGAAAAAACATCTGGAAACTTTAGAACTACCCTACAATTTAGGTGTATTGCATAAAGTACTGTCTGTCTGAGGTCCTTGTGACTTGACAGACAGTACGCCACCCCCATAGACACAATATCTTCAATCAGCAACATTACGATATTGGATACTGTGTGACATCTTAAATAATAATAATGATAATAATAATAATAATAATAATAATAATAATAATAATAATAATAATAATAATAATAATAATAAAAATGCTTTCTAATTGATGTATCAATACCAGTAGATGACAACGTTTCTCTAAAAGAAATGGAAAAACTTTCAAAATACAAAGACCTGGAAATATAGGTAACTCGAATGTGGAATCTAAAAACAGAAACAATTCCTATCATAGTAGGTGCCTTAGGTATAATAAAAAAATATTCAGACAAATACATAACAAAAACACCAGGACTTACAAATATATATAACATACAGAAAATTTCACTACTGGGCACTGCACACATCCTACGCAAAACACTTTCAATACAGTAACCATAAGAACACCACAGCAAACCACAGCACATACCCAAGGCGCACAGAGCTGCGCTCGGTAGTGAAGTGAAAGCACGTTATAAAAATAAAACTACTGAACAATAATAATAATAATAATAAAGGTTTAAGAGTAACATTAATGTCATCAACCACACTGGTCTACAAATATCATGAAGGTATTGCCCCTCCCTCCAAACCCAGCAAGTAAAAAATAAAAAGGTTATTAACTAACTAAGAATAATCCTAATCTTTTCATCTTTCATAAAGTTTTAATCAAAAAAAAAATCCCAACATTATAAATTTATAAATTAAAGTGAAACTCAAAAAACCAGGTGAGTCATTAGAAGTCTAATGTTAATTTGTTCATTCACTCATTTATACTACAGAAGATAGTGTGTACATCTACACATTGAATTAATACATGAATATTAATGACAATATTTATGTAGCTGACAGTTAACATTACCCATTTAGGATGTAGGCTATGTAATCTAAAGGATGATCATCTGGTCACGCTGAATATTAATAATATTGTAATTACTACCAGCAGTACCAACTAGACATCTTTGTCTGTCTTTTAATATCATTAGAGAAAAAAAAGGTACCAGGCAAAATGTTTAGCAATATTTCATCCGTCTCTATGTTCTGAGTTCAAATTCCGCCAAGTTCAACTTTGTTTTTCATCCTTTTGGGATCAATTGAGAACTGAGGTTGATGTAATGAACTTATCCCCACCCCGCAAAATTGCTGGCCTTATACTAAAAATTAAAACTAATATCATTAGAGAAAAATTAGAAATAAACTCTGAAAAAAATTCAGTTCACTTGATGACAGGGCTTTGTCATAGCTGCTGGTAGGCTAGACCATTATTAGTTGGAATGGTGCAGCCCTGAAACTATTCAAATTAAACTCTTATCTATATTCAAACTATTGCCCATCAAACTACACTTTCAATGATTTAATTAATATCCTATCTTAACACAGCTTTAATGTTTAAAACCTTCTATGCTATTATAGTGAATATTTAACATTTGTCAGAAATCAATTATATATTTTGTTTTAACATTGAAGAGAGAAGTTTAACTAAAAATAACACCTGACAAGCAAACATCTATCTATAGGATTAATAACATAGCAATATTTCATTGACACTAAAACTTTTCAGTTTCTTTATACCAGTCTAGTGACCCCAATAAAAGCTAAAATTTCTTCTCTTCAGACTCACTGTAATATAGCGAAACATATAGCTCCATAAGTTCAATGATCACTGTTCAGTTATTTTGAGCAAATAATACACATTTCTCAATAAGAGTATTATACAAACAGTTCAAGAAGCTAAGCTGATGGAAGATAAGACTGTCATGATAAATTATGTTCTTAGTTTTCCTTCCTACATTTTCTGTTTAATATCAAACAGTAATAAGGAGACAAAGAGCTAGGAATTGTCTGGATACAGAAACAAATGGTCCAGTCTACAAAGATTACTCAGAACATATGTTCATTGAGAAGATAAATCATTGATAATGTCTGACATTCTTATCTATAGCTTCAAGAATGTTGTTACTCAAGCATTAACAACCCTCAGTGTGGCCACAGCTATTGAGCTGAAACTAGTATAAGAGTAACCCTTACAGCAAGATTTTCAAAACTAGGGATGCTGATGCTGGAACTGATTCATTTTCAGAAGGGCAACATTTTTTACTTGGTATTAATCCAAAACAGTTCAAGAATAACTCCTGATATTTTGATATTCTGCAAAACTTTACAGTTGCGTGTGATAAATTACCTTCATTGTCTACAACCACACTGTACTTTACAATAGTGCAATCCAGACCTTAAATTATACGCCAAGAATCTGAAACATTTCAATAAACCATATCCAATGTTGTAAGTACAACTACATAAAACAATTTCAGATTTGGTCATCTTCATAACAGGTTGAGAATACATCTTTATATTTATTGCTTATTGATCTGAATAATAACAGCTGTAACCCAGGCGACGCCAGGTCATTCAGCTAGTTATTAATAAAATGCAGCATTTTCACACAGCAAATAAAAACTGTAATGTACATGAAGCATAATGACAGATTTATTGGTGATGAATTTGGCACAATGCCAAATTTACAGATGATGCATTACTTTGCAATCAAATTATAGTTAATGTATTTACCACAGTAAATATAGGGGCTGACATTTGAACATTAAACCTGCAAAATAATATTTTGATGTTCTTCACAGTTTACTTTATTCTGTGGAATAGTAAATTCTGATAAAGAAAGTTCTGAGAAAGAACTTTTTTTAACCCTTTAGTGTTCAAACCAGCCGTAACTGGTCAAAATTAATTCCCCCTTATTTATTCAAGCCAGTCATATCCGGTCATATCCGACTGCTCTACAAAGTCGCTAAAAAAAATAAACAAATCACGTTATTCAATTCTTGTAGCTTTAAGATGAAGCCTTTCCCGCCTTTATTCAAGTAAAAATACTGTGAAATTGTTTAGACCACATGGTTTTTTTCAATGTTTGAAGAGAAGTGTGTACCTTAGTTGTTAAAGAAATGGCATCAGCAAATAGCGATTCCGACTTTGAAGGTTTACTCTTGATATAGAAAATATAAATGAAAACAAGAATATTTTGTCTTCGGATGAATCTGATATTTATATTAGTGATTATTTGTCAGATGAGGAAGATTTTGAGAACGAAAGTGATGAAAATGATATCGTAAATATGGCAACATGGTCAAAGATTACAACACCAATCACTATTCCTGATTTCACAGAAAACACTGGTCCACAACACAATTTACCTCCTGATGCTCAACCATTGGACTATCTATTTTTATTTTTACTAGAAAGTTTTTTTTTTTTTGAAAATGTGACAGAAGAAACAAACAAATATGTGCAACATTTAATTTCTATTTGTGGAAGAGACGATCCACTATGGCAGCCAACTTATACTGTGGAAATGAGAGCATTTTTCACAATAAATATTATGTTTGGTATGAAACAACTTCCTCGATTGTGGAACTACTGGAGTCCGGATATAAGGTATGGCAATCCATATATCTCAAGTATAATGTCGAAGACGTGGTATTCGAAAATATCTCAGTATTTGCATTTAAATGATCCTGCTAATGCCTCCAGCAAAAACAACCCAAACGACAATCCCTGTATAAAGTATGTCCTGTAATTGATTTACTCATTAATAATTATAAAACTGTGTATCTACCTGGAAAAATTTCAGTGTAGATGAAGCCATGATAGGCTGTAAGGGCAGAGTATATTTTCGGCAGTACATGCCTGCCAAACCTATTAAATTGGGGAATAAGGTATGGGAAGTTTGTGAATCAGAGACTGGGTATTGTGTAAACTTCGATGTTTACACAGGTAAAAAATATAATGGAAACAGACTGCATGATGTTGTATGGTCTCTTACTGAACCATTTCACGATAATTACCGACACCTCTATTTTGACCATTTTTTTCTTCAGTGGCTTTAACAGAAAATCTTGCCCATGTAAGTACTTACATGTGCAGTACTGTGATGGGAAACCATAAAGGTATACCCCGTGAAAAGAAATCAAAATTTAAAAAAGTGGGGACATTTTATTTCTGTCTTCTAATGAACAACCTGGTGTTGGCGCTGAGGGGAAACCCCTAGTGAATATTTCTTATAGCAAATATATGGGTGGGGTTGACAAATCTGACCAATAGCGGGCATATTTCCCAGTTGGTTGACCTAGGAAGAAATGGTGGAGGTACATTTTGTGGTTTTTAGTTAATTTAACTATTGTAAATTCATATATTGTATATGTAAAAAGCCACAAGGTACCTCCGCCACCAAAGGACTACGACCACTTCAAATTTCGGGTTGACATCGCATCACAGAACTGGAAGGAAAGCAAAATTAACTGAGATAGATGTCAACAGAGAAAACATTGACTTTCATAAAGTCGAAAAGATAAACAGAAGGAAAAAAGTTTGCAGACTGTGTTCACTGCAAAAAAGAAAAACTGCAAAAGGGTATCAGATAGAGACTTCGTATATGTGTTCCTTTTGCAAAGTGCCCTTGTGTAAAGGGTGCTTTGAACAGTTTCATGACAGAAATATGTCATAACTATATAGTTTTGCATATTCATTTTCATTTTATTATAAATAATATGTGAAAGTGAAAAATACATATTAATTTTCAGTATGTTACACACCTGTATTCACCTTTGTTTCACCTGTTAATGAGATTTTTTTATTAGATGTATTCTGTTACATAAATGAATTCATTAAATTGTATAAAAGTACATAGCTAATGGTATATTGACTAGTAGAAGAGTTTTGTACTTTATTTTCAAAGAAAAATTTTGAATGATATAGAGAAAAAGAATAAAATCTTGTACCGATTACACCTGTATTTTAATTAATTCAAATTAATGTACCTCATCTTGAAAAATGTAAAGTTGTTGGTGGTTGACATCTGGGATAATTTTAGTAACAAATCAAACAGGTTAAGATGTATTAAGAATATCAATTTTAGTGTTTATTCATTTACACCAGTTAATTAAATTTACCTACCCATAAAAGTAAAACTTAGTCAGAAAGATCAGCTAAATTTATGTAACTATGTGTGTTGGCACTCCGTCGCTTACGACGTCGAGGGTTCCAGTTGATCCGATCAACGGAACAGCCTGCTCATGAAATTAACGTGCAAGTGGCTGAGCACTCCACAGACACGTGTACCCTTAACGTAGTTCTCGGGGATATTCAGCGTGACACAGTGTAACAAGGCTGACCCTTTGAATTACAGGCACAACAGAAACAGGAAGAAAGAGTGAGAGAAAGTTGTGGGGAAAGAATACAGCAGGGTTTTCCACCATCCCCTGCCGGAGCCTCATGGGGCTTTAGGTGTTTTCGATAGGGTCGACCATCGATACCTGGCAGCTGTTCTCAAGGCAGCTGGCTTCGGTCCGGCCTTCCGCGGGTGGATAGCTGCTTTATACAGCGGCATCTGCTCGGTCATACGGGTGAACGGCCATCTATCGGAACCATTCAACATCTCGCGTTCGGTTCGCCAAGGGTGTCCTCTCTCCTCCCTTCTGTATGTATTGACTCTCGCGCCATTACTGCAGAAGTTGGAGGTTTTGAGGGGCGTCCCGCGCGATCTGGGATGTGGAAGGAGCGTGTCTGCCTATGCCGACGACGTCACCGTGATGGTGTCTAGCCACAGGCATATTGACCTGATTGGCGAGACACTAAACGAGTATGAAGCGGTGACAGGTGCGAAAATTAACGCGGAAAAGTCAGTAGGCTTGCAACTAGGCACCTGGAGGGGCAAGTCCATGCCGTCCAGCAGCGTCGTAGGGTGCTGGACCATTAAACTGCTCGGAGTCTGGTTCGGTCCGGACCTTCAGTTGGAGAAAAACTGGGAAGAGGTGACGAACAGGGTGGCCAACCTCACCCAGAAATGGGCTGAGAGGAAGCTCTCCTTGAAAGGTCGAGCGGAGGTGGCGAATGCGTACATCGCATCCGTCATCTATTACCGTTTGACCGTCGTCCCTTGTCCCAACCGCTGGTTAACCAAGATAGTACGCTTGCTCTTCAACTTTTTGTGGAAGGGTCAGGTACCACTGGTTAGGCGCTCCATCTGCTGTCAACAGCCACTGAACAGAGGCCTTGGCATGCCGTGGTTGCTGATGTGCAAACATGCGCTCAGGCTACAACATCTCAAGCGTTTCCTGGACGGTGAACAGGTGTGGTCGCCTTTCGTCAGACATGATTTTCTGCAGCTCGTTTCTTTAACAGAGCTGCAGTCCTGGATCAAACGTATACAGAGAAAGGGTGCTTGGCACCTCGAGTGCCGCCAAGCTCTCACTGCCCTCAGTCAGGCAGGCAGCGCGATCGGTAGTAGCTCCACTCTAGCGTTCTATAGAGGGTTAGTGGGAGAAAAGTGCGACGACGTTCTCGGGGAAACTCTAGGCGTCGAAGATAATCAGCTAAACAGTCTGTTCAGGAGAACTTTCGAGCCGGAGCCCATGGATAATTTCCAAAGGTCCCTCGCCTGGCAGTGCTACCGAGGTGCGCTACCTGTTCGAGATAAACTCTACCGACACGGAAGTGCCGTCAACCGGGCCTGCCCGAGGTGCGCTCAGGACCACGAAACCATTCTGCACGCACTCATCCAGTGCCCGAGCATTGCTGACCTGTGGGTCTAAATGGAACAGCTACTGTCACGTGCAGGACGGATCCGGCTATCAGCTGAATCCATCATGAGAATTGACCCGCCGACCTCCTTTAACCAGGAGGGCAAGGCAATTTTCCTATGCCTAGTGGCTGTAGCGAAAGAGGTGATATGGTGGACCTGTTTGAAAGGGCTAAAGACAGACACTTTCCTCTTTGGCCAAGGCCTCATCAACTTTTTCAAGTTCCACTTGAAAAGGAAGATGAGAGTAGAGAGGGAAGTGCTGTCTCATAGCAAATTCGTTGAAAGATGGGTGACTGTTGGAAGAATGGCCAGTATAAACAGACCAATTCTGAGAATACACCTGTAGAAAAAAAAAAAGGGTAATGTAAATGGAGAAAGGGCTCTATACCCCTTTCTTATTTTTCCTGACCTGGCTCCCGTGGTTTTATGGGTTTTTCCATGTGTAACCTTTCCTTTTTCGAAGAGCCTCCCCCTTTGGGAGTTCTACTTATTTATTTATCTATTTATTTATTATATCTTTCTCCATTTTCTTCCTCTGTTTAGACGAACTTTCCTACCTTTTTGGACAAAACCTTTTGTAACCTTCGTCCTGTCTTTGTCCTTATATGTTTTTAATTGATATTAGCCCCTGTGGCCAATAAAACGAATTAATTATTATTATTATTATTATTATTATTATTATTATTACTACCTTAAACTTGTTAAATATGTATAATACTTGCTAAACAACTATATCAAATCTTCCCATCAGATGCTTGAAAAAGGTTCTTTTAAAAGAGCCACTAGCACAGAGCAGAATAACTTTAAATGTGTTTAAATATAGGTGCAGGTATGGTCATGTGATTTCAGGTTCAGTCCCACTGTGCAGCACTTTGGACAAGTGAATTTGGAAAAAGGAAACTGAAAGAAACTTGTCATGTATGTGTGCAAGTCTGTCATAATCTTGACAACATGCATTTGTTCAGAAACCTCAGTCATACAGGCTTCTTCTGTGGTTATGTGTACTGCTCATATTTAAAGGACTAGTGGGGAACTTGCTTGGAAAATGATGAAGGTTTGTGATAAGAAGGGAATCCAACCACTGAAAATCTGCTTCAACGAATTTACCTGACCCATGGAAAAGTGAACATTAAAATGACAATGATGTCTACGATTATATGTTTACACTTGGAAATTACCAAACATGTATATGTGTATAATGATTCATTTGCTATGAAATTATATAGGTGATGAACACACCTCCTGAGGTTATTAATGCATGTAATAATATACAAAAATAAGAGTTCAATTCAAATTCTTGCCAACCACATGGGCAGACTTTGCACAGAACAAATCATTTCTTTTATTCTTTTGGCAAATCTACAGGACAGGATCACTTAAGATTTGAAATAGAAATCTGGCTGATACTGATTCTGGCACACTACCAACAGCAGCCAGCAAGCCAATGTTTTATGTATTTGTCTAGAAGCTGAGGCCAATGCATGTTAAGTAATTCCAATTGATTTAAAACCTGCTTCTATCTTTAATTCTTATTTCTAAATAACTATGCAGGTGTTACTGAATTCTTTGCACACTTTTTTTTTTTAACAAGACATTAAAAAAAAAATTCTAATCCTTAGATGTCAATAATTTCTATTGAAAAAAATAAATGTATTGCAAGGAGAGAGACACCTGTGCTCAAAATAATTGTGAAGTAAAAAGAATACATATTTTCTGGTTGATTCAGATAAACTCATTAACCCTTCAGCATTCAGATTACCTTGTCAAATATAACATTCATTTTATTCACACTGTTTTGAATTAATCATGCATTATCTCATAGCTTCAAAATTTCAATAATGTGGTTGTCCATTTTTAGAATGACATTGTAGGCTAAGTGTGAGAGGCTGGATCTGACCAGTTTGAATATAACACAAGTAGACTATTTGGGCCTGATATGGTCAGTTTAAATGCTAACGGGTTAAAGAAACTTGCATAGACACATTTTTCTTGGTATATATACAGGGTGCGATGGGTAAATTGTTGCCATTTTATATCTTTAATTTTAGGCATGGGTATTGTTTGTTTTTGGCTTTGTCGACAATGCAGTATAGTAGGGTTAATTGGGTACCATCTGTGAGAAAAACAGCACCATGACACAATTCACTCTGCCAGAAATTTGGAAATGACATGTACTGCTTGGCATTCACACTGGAAGCTCCAATACAAACATTTCAGAGTGTTTGGGTGTCTATCTCAGGACAGTGCAATCTGAGGGTATGGACCAAGAGTGATAAATATCAAACATCCAGTCAACATCATGGTGTTTGGAGTGATCACTAGCGATGGCGACATTATGCCTCCATTCATCTTCCCACAAAGCCTCAGACTCAACACAGAGGCCTACATCAAGTGTCTGGAGGAGGTAGTGCTGCCCTGGGTCAAAAGGGTGGCTGCTGGAAGACCCTATGTCTGGCAACAGGACTCTGCACCATGTCACACAAGCAGGAGAACAGAGTCACAGTTGTCAGACAATTTCTGCGACCACATCATCTCTAACACCTGGCCACCTAACTCCCCACACTGCAACACCCTTGATTATTATGTGTGGGGTGCAGTTGTGCAAGAGACCAACAAAACTTCTCGTAACACCAAAGATGAACTGAAGGCAAGAATTATGGCAGCATTCAAGGAGACCGTCCAGAAGAGTTGTAGGAGATTCCGAAGTCGTTTGGAGGCCATGGTTAAAGCCAATGGTGATTTTATAGAATAAATAATATTTTTATACAATTTTGGTAAATATAACTGTTAAAATGAGATGTCAGTTTTATTTTCATTTTTGCATAATTTACATGACAGTATATTCATCATACCCAGTATATATATATATATATATATATATATATATATATATATATATATATATATATATATATATGATGAAGAGGGGAAAAGAATCTATATATTTCTTTTTTATAGGATGCTCATTGTGAGCGCATACACATAAGAGGAAATTATAGTCCTACACGTTACTATGGTCACTGAATTCTTCACTTATTAATTTGGGAAGAAAGGAAGGAAGGATGTCAAACAGATTATTTTCACCTGAAATGTTTAAATGAAGAATGTGCTAGAACACTAGTTTTCTGTCCCACATCCCTATGACTTCCAAAAAATTATACATCTCACATGAAGTATATGTCTTAAATATATGCCATACATAAAGTATGTCTTAAATATATACCATACATAAACACACATTCAAAAGGAGTTTTAACTAAGACTTCATTGCAAGTTTTATTCACTTGTTACTGTTTTACATCCCATCCTGAAGTAATTCATACTTCACATCAAAATAATGCTGCTTCCCAACACCTTTGAAAAACATTACACTAGAGCAATGCACAAAAGAGAATTGATTGAAACCACTTCACTACTAAGTTGCTTATACTTAAATCTGTATGAGAACCTTTGTAGCATTGTTGCAATAATGCCACAACTTCTGTAAGAAACAGACAAGAAACAAACGGAATACATACCAAAACTTTTCTTGAGGGATACAACTTCTGAAAATAAAAAGATAAAAATAATGTTTAAATATTTTTTAGTCTGAAAAGTGTCACTTCACAAAAAAGAAGAGAAAGACTAATCAAACAGCAGTAAAGAAACAATCATCATCATTTAATATCTGCTTTCCATGCTAGCATGGACTAGATGGTTTGACAGGGAACTGACAAGATGCAGGGCTATGTCAGACTCCAATGTCATCTTTGGCATGGTTTCTACAACTGGATGCCCCTCCTTACACCACTCAAATTACAGAATGTACAGGGTACTTTTTCATGTCTTTGGCACTAGTGATGTTGCCATGTGACTTACAAAACAGAAAAGAGCAGGAAAAAGGGAAAAGGAAAAAGCTCCGACTACTAAGAAGTATTTGGGAGGGAAAGGTGGATGTGGGTGGATTTATGCCAGGTGTTGAAAGGCTAAAGCATGATAGAAGGACAAGCACAGGCATCTTGCTATAGGTGGTTCCGATAAGGTAATTATCCACCCCTGATTGGAACTCTCCCATATGACATGCACGCATGCTGAGTGACTCGCATTTACTTCCGCAGACTAACGACTCACAGGCTGTATGACCGGTTAATATGTCTCCCAAGAAATCGTGCAAATACTGTTGTATATGAAGCAATTATAGAGGGAAGAATGTAGACGGCAAAGTTATTTCACTTCACAGATACCCTGAAAACATCGCTATTTGTCGTATTTGGCTTCAGAGATTGAGACTTGTGAGGAAAGACTTTGTTTACACTGCAAATAGCCAGATTTGCTCCCAGCATTTCGTCAATTCTAATGGACCATTGACAGATCACCCCTTGCCATCCATTTTCCCAAACAAAGTATTTAAAACATCAGTAAGTGCATGATCATATACGCAGTTAGTAGATGAGTGAAATGTCTCTATGATTTATCTCCTCACTAACAGATTAGAACATATTAAAATTCAAGTAGTCTACCTTGGGCTAAACACAAAAGTTTAAACTAAGTGTTGTGTTGATGTACAGGTATTTTTAATAAAAGCATTTTGCATTCAAAGAATAAATACATTGAAATTGTTGTGAATGTTCTGAATGAATGTGGGAATTTCGAGTAAGCCTGGCTGTGATATTTTTCTTTATATATTTTTTTGTTTGATTAAATAATAAATTTACAGCATTGAATCTAATATTCCTCTAATTATTAATAGACATAATAGATTAATAGACTTTATGGCCAAATCAGTGAATGATTGCTGTAAGCTATGCCCACGTAAAAATGTATTTAACTTATTTGCAGAATATACAAGTGAATGAATGTCAAGAAGCTATTGAGACCAGGGAAGTCGAAGATATGAATGTCACAGAACAGCTTGGTTGCTTCGTAAGTCCTACCATGTCTATGTTGAACAATTCTTTAATGTTTCATGATTACTGTGGTCCAGTTAATCCTGAATCATTCTCAGCTTTTACACACAAGTCAGTGCAGACTGTACAAGAAATTTGTACCAAGGGAATAGGAATACAATGTGATCTTGTCAATAAACCTATTTATACAAATAGCAGTATTCAGACCTTGGAAAGTAAGATGGTGGATTGTGAAACACAGGCAAAAGCACCTGTGCTTACATATGAAGATGTGAAAAATGATAATCAGAAGCTTCTCTTTTACACGGGAATACCAGATTCCATGACTTTTGATTGTCTTTTTGATGAAATTAAAGATGATGCAGCAAGTGAAATGGCGTGGGTAGTCTGCGGAAGTATAATTGTCTGCATAGAGCGCCACCTAGCCAAGGGAGATAATCTACTTATCGGAAAGCCCTATAGAGGAGATATATGGCTGAAGAAGATAAGAGGTACATAATAATGGGGTGCTAGAGCAAACTCTCAAACATCAAGAAGGTGAGAATAAGAGAGGATATGTAGTGTGGGTCATGGGAGGGGAAAAGAGAGTGGATGCCTTCATAAGAGTGTGTGAGGATAGTAAACAGGCGGAGATAAAAAGTAGTGAGTGATGAACTAGGGTGGGGGTGCAGATGATGGGAAATACCAGTATGTAGAGGGGTAAGGTGGAAGAAGTAGGAGTTGCTCAGGAAAGAGAATAGAACAGAAAGTTGTGAGATGATGTGCATGGTATAGGAGCTATGGAGAGGGAGATATAGGGGTACACATGGGGCTACAGTAGGTGGGTCATTATAGGAGAGCATTGAGAATAATAGCAGATAAGAAAGTGTTTAGCAGATAAGAAAGTATAGTAGATGAGAGAGACAGCAGTGGCTGAAGGCACAAAAAGGTGATTGGTTAAAATAGTATAGTATGGCCAGGGATGATGAGGAACAGAAGTAGTTCTGGGGGTGGGAGACTGTTAGGGAAGGGCTGAGGGAATCATTTTTGTGGTAATGGTAATGGACAAGTCTTCTTGAGCATAGCAAAACGCCAATCATCTTGGCCTTTTGTAGTCTCCTTCATAAGGCTTGGCTTCTTGAGATCAGCCTTCAATACTTCATCCCATGTCTTCCTTGAGCCTCTCTCTCCCAAGAGTTCCATCTACTTAAAGCAATCAGTACTTCTTTATGGAACTATCTCATCCATACATATCACATGATCAAACCACTACATTTGCACAGAACATCTGATTCTTCTTATGCACCTTTCTCTCAATACAATTTGCAATTTGTCGTACATGCACACTAACATTGCACATCCAGCAGAGCATACTAGCTTCATTCCTCTCTAGTCTACACATCTGAATTCAGAGCCCATGTCTCACAACCATGTTGTATTGCTGTAGATCTTTTTGCCAACAGAGGTAATAGTTCTCTCAACTCTTTCCATCCTATTCTTATTCTAGAGGTTACACTTTCAGAACATCCCCCGCTACTGCTAATTAGATCACCTTGTAACCTTGGATTTTATGACCCTTGACCATCTTCACATACAAAAACTACTTTCTCCATTAACCTTCCTGTGATTCCACCACACCTCTTGAGTGTCCATAGCTTGCTCTGAATACACCATATGGAATACCTGCCAACACCTTTCCTACATATTGAGCAGGACCAACTACCTAAGATGGGGATAGGATCCTGACTGATTTCTAGTGTACTAGAAGCTTCATCTTCACTAACTTAAGATCCTTTGATTTCAAGTTTTGCTTCCACACTTGCAATTCTCAAAATATAGCACTGGTCCTTTCAATGAACTTAATCACATTTAATTTGGTCAAGAATTTTATTACTTTAAAATGCTATTTCTCTTAACAAGCATACAATTAGTACTTTTGACAATGAAAACAATGTAAGAAACACACACACACACATATTCTAAGACTACTCAAGAAACCTTTTATCGCTTAGAATTTGCCATAGTTTACAGTTAATTTCTGTTGGTTTCAGTCAGTCACAGACTAACAAAACTGAGCTAAGTTTTTACACGAGTCAAACATGACAAGAGAATATGTTATTTCATTCTAGAGGTCAGTAACCACCCAATATTTATATATAAGTTATTTAAATAATAAAATATGGCTAAATACAAGTGTTTTCATATTCAACTTCTTAAGTTATACACATTAGTGTTGAAGAACAAGAATATATAAATCCTCAAAGTTGGATTATTTCTAAGAAGTATTTGAAACTTAGGTAGAGGTGAATGACAAGATACAGTTTTATGGACTTCCAACAGAGGACTGTGTAAAAGAAGAAAGACATGTTCCACAAATAAAAGATATATTTCAGAACAGGCATGACCATCACCATCAACACTATGGCTGCTAGGCTTGTGGCTTTGTTTTCTTGAACTATCTATCATAGTTTTATGTTTTAATTTATTTTGTTAAATCATTTTTGTAGCATGTTTTATAGTTTCTCTTCATAAATGATGTATGTGTCTTGTGTGATGTGGTTGTGCTACATGTGTTTGGAACCAGTAACATTGCTGTGGTGAAGGGAGAAAGATGGAGGGGGAGTAGTGAGTCATGTGATCATCAGAAGGGTAGACATGGTATGTAGGACATTAATGGAGGAGGAGGAGGAGGAGGAGGAGGAGAAGAGAATGGTATCAACATGTTGGAAAATTTCACCAGAAGATCTCAATGTCAGGGGCCAATGATAAATAGAATATGTAGACAGGCAGCTTTGCCAGAAGGAGATGATGGTTTTGTGAATGTCTCAAGTATGACAGCTTCCTTTTCACCAAAATATGCCTATTCTGTGTGATGTAGGGTCTTGCTGTTATTGTTACGTGCGACACAAAAGGAAAACTGAACTGACAATATTTTTAAGAAATGTTGGAATATGATTACTAAACCAAACACAAAGTTTGAAGTTCATGGGAAAAGGCAACACTGTTGTGCATTTCTATTCTTAGGGAAGGTTCAGACATTTGGCAAGGACAGGAGTCAACTCAGAGAACACTGTTTCATGATAATATTGAGGTATTGTCAATCCATCCAACTTTGTTGGGTTTCATAGACTAAAGTTATCATCAGACTTAGCAATTCTAGAGACATAAAGAATGTAAAGAGAAAGTTCAGCAGGAATATGTAGTAAATGTGGAGAAAGAAGCAGAAGTAGAATTTAGTTATAACTGATGTTTTAAAACTGTATTAAAACCCATACAGATAAGATCAACAACTGAATTCATGTTCTACATTTTAGCCATGGTAAATGATGCTTCTACATGATGTGATATGAAATTCTCAAGTCCAGTGAAAAGATGGACTGTGAAAGGATACATTACAAAAACATTCTTAAAAAAACACAACAGTAAACCAATTTTGCAAGCTATTTGGAGTTGGAAACAGAGTGAAAGTTACAGTTGATAGAAGTGGCAATGGCAGTGGTGGTGGCAGTGATGGTGTTAGTGGTGTTGCAGTACTTGTATGGAAAGTGGCAAGATAGCAGTTGCAGCAGACAGAATCAATTTTAGGTTCAAATAATGAAAGAACAAAGTAATATCGAAAAAAACAGTGTCAGATTTTTTCTAAAAGACACCAAAAATTTTGTAAAAATAAACAGAGATGGTTTTTACAAGAAATAACAAATATTAGTTAATGGATTAATAGGTTGGATGCTTTCTAACTTTGCATAAAAATTATCTTCATTATACACAATGTATGTGCATACATGTGTATGTAATTATATATACTTATACATACAAGAAAAAACACATTTTATTGTAAACAATTACGAAGCTAGATATAATATAGTTGAGGTGCTTGGTGTTCTTAACAATACTAATAAAAAGAGTTTAAAATTGAGAACTTATAAAGTTGCCGGCCTTGTGTCAAAAACTAAAACTATTATTATCATCATTATTATTATTATTATTATTATTATTATTATTATTATTATTATTATTATTATTATTATTATTATTATTATTAAGGCAATGAGCTGGCAGAATTGTTAGCATGCTGAGTAAAATGCTTAGCAGTATTTTGTCGTTTTTATGTTCTGAGTTCAAATTCTGCCAGGGATAACTTTCTTTCACACTTTCAGTTGAGTACTGAAGTCAATGGAATCGACTTACCTCTTCCCCGAAATTGCTGCCTTGTACCAAAATTTGAAATTATTATTTTTGAATTATCTTGATGTGAGATTGTTGAACCCAAAAAATTTTTCTTTGGAACAAGCTACACCCAACAAGCCTCAGGTCACAACAATTTTTTTTATGATCCTTGCTGTTCCAAGTAATGTATTTTGTGCATTGGGCAAAATACTTCTGGCATTTCTCCTGGCTCTTTACATTCTGACTTCAAATCCCACCAAGGCCAACTTTATCTTTCATCCTTTCTGAGTTGATAAAGTACCAGCCAGTTGATTACATCTGAGGGGCAAGATAGAAATCAACGTGCACCTCAGAATTGCAAGTCTTGTGTGGCGGCGGCAGCAGTAGCACTGGTAGTAGCAGTAGTAGTAGTCGCCATCCTCATAACAAATAATCATAGCAGAAGAGATAAGGTCTCTGCAAACAAGTCTCGAGTCATGATCTCCTACTGGTCACCCAAGTTTCCCTCTCATACAGATATGATTTATAGTAAATTTATGTATATTGCATACAACACACATTTTGATCAGGGAGATATAGTTTTATAGACATTTACTGTAATTTCTTTAGTGACCTTGCATCTGGATTTTAAATTGCTAAAATACACCGCTTTTGCTTCATAAACAAAAGTATGGAGATCATTCATAACTATCAACAAACAACTTTAATCTAGGTAACCTAAAGAAGACTTTTGATGTTACCTCATTGTGTAAGGTGGTGGGGAAGATGTGACTGAATTGTTCAGTGATGTTAGTCATATGAATCAGCTGTTAATACTCCTTAAGACAACAATACAGGAGTTCTTATTGTATGCTGCTAAAGAAGTTTGAAATCTAGAAGAATAATCTAATTTAAATGCCTATGAGTGTTCAACACAAGGGGAATTGGTAGGAATTAGGATCAAAATGTGCAAAATATATGTGTAATCAACAGTAGGAGCTACTTACAAATTCATCCCTTACCAAGGCAAGATAATAATGGAGGTAGTAATAGGGTTACTACTGATGAAGCTCTTCACCTTCTGTCATGCTATGAACACATTGTGTGCAGCAAGTGCAAGAAATATGGAAATGCAGAGTAATGAGATGCAGATGCTGAATGAGAGAAGCTAGGACGAATAGGTTAAACATGGTCTTTTAGGTGTCATTGAAAGGCTAAATGCAAGTGAGCCAAGCATTAATGGTACGGCATATGACTTGCTAGAGGTGAAATTTTTGAGTTGAGAGTGGAAGGTTTGTGGGAAATCTGGAAACAAGTAGAGAGCTCAGAGCTGAAAGCTGAAAATGTTGGTTGTGATAGGCAGCATGAGGCAGGGCTGTGGTAGATAGTGATACCGTATATTATAGATTCAAGCAAACCATTCCAACAATAGAAAGATTGGATGTGAAGGGAAAAACAAATTTTTATAAAGAGAAAGGAAAAGAACAAAGAAAAAATACAGGGGTTGGACAAAATAATGGAAACACCGTAAAATTTGAAACAAATTTATTTTAATATGGGGTAGGACCACCTTTGGCAGTAATTACACCTTGAATTCTATGAGGTATGGACTCATACAAAGTTTGAATTGTTTCCAAAGGAATTTTTGTCCATTCTTCAGTTAAAACTGTCTCCAGTTCTTGTAGTGATGATGGTGGACATTATTGACTACTTGTTTTTCTAAAATACACCATAAATGTTCAATAATATTGAGATCTGGGGACTCTGATGGCCAAATAACATGTTCAACTTCACTAGAATGTTCCCCGTGCCATTCAGTAACAACCTTAGCTGTGTGAATTGGTGCATTACCATCTTGAAAGATTGTTTTCCTTCGGAAAGAGTTCCTCAACCATAGGATGAGTTTGATCAGAAAAAAATGCTTTAATAGTCTTGACTATTAATTCTGCCATGAAGGGAGACCATCAGTGGATTTCCAAGATATAGCCCCCCCCCCCCCCCCCCGATCATCACAGATCCTCCTCCATGTTTAACAGTTGGAAGAAGGCAGTCTGGGTCAAATGCTTCTTTTGGCTGTCTCCACACGTATACTCGCCCGGTGGTCGGAAATAAGGTAAAGGATAACTCATTCAAGAAAATAACATTCTTCCACGGCTCTAGGGACCAATTCTGTGGGTTTTTACTCCATTCTAAACACTTTGTAACGTTTGTTTTTGAAAGTAGTGGTTTTCTGATTGCAGCCCTCCCGTGAAATCCAGCTTTGTGCAGCCCACGGTGAACAGTTTTTGTGAAAACTGGATTCTCAAGGTAATCATTAAGCTCTGCAGTAATTTTGGGAGCTGTACTTTTGTGATCCTTTCTAACAATTCGCAAAAGAGTCCGACAGTCCCTATCTGAAAGTTTTCTTCCGGAGTTTTGTTTCGACGAGGAGGTTTTTCTCTCTTTCTTAAAGGCTGTCATTACTTTCAAGACAGTACTTCTTGATACACCAAACATTTCTGCTGTTTTCATTACGCTAGCGCCCGCCATACGAGCACCAACAATTTGACCTCTTTGAAAGTCTGATAGATCTTTAATTTTAATGACCTTTTTCTGATGATATATGAAAAGAAACAGCAATTTTAGCAAAACATATTAAGCAACACTAATAATAAATCAAAAAACATAAAAATAAACAAGCTTTTGACGGTTTTATATAGATATTTCAAAATTATGATGCTATGATGCTAAGTGTTTCCATTATTTTGTCCAACCCCTGTAGATATACAAGAATACAAAGAAGTAGAAAGGGAAGAAAAAAAAGACAGCAAGAGATGCATGCACATGTACATTTATGTGTGCATGTTTGCATCTGTGAGATAGAGAGAGAGGTAGACAGACAGAGAGCGACAAAGATATATATATATAGAGAGAGAGATAGTGAGAGAAGACAGACAGACAGACAGATAGATATAAGATAGAGATATATAGACAGAGACAGACAGACAGACAGACAGACAGACAGACAGACAGACAGACAGACAGACAGACAGACAGACAGACAGACAGACAGACAGGTTGTATTCATGTCAGTGAATGGTTTGCATGTAAGCACATGTGTGCATGTAAGTGAGTGAATAGTATGTGCAACAAGCAATAAGAGCTGTTCCACTTCTCAACTCCTGGCTCTCATAAATAGGACAAAAAAATCCATCCATGTGTTGGATAATCAACAAGATAAACAATTGAATAAATGTCAAAAGAACATTCCATCATAGAATGTTTAAAATATCCTTGAAATAGAAACACAGAAATGAATCAAATTTTTGCTAATGAAACAGTCCAATATGTCAAATTTCAGAAGATGAAAGGGGAAAATATCTTTTTTTTTTTTTTTTTTAATGTTTCATTTAGTTAAAAAACAAAAATAAGATATTTGCAGAGCATCACAGAGGTGTTTTACCTCTGTTAGCATTTTCCCTCCTTTCTTTCTCAGGCAAAATGAGTCAGCAAGAAGGTTTTTTGTATGTAAAGGGAGTTGCTAGTGAAAAGGGCAGGCAGTGTACAGGTGAGACTGTTAAGAGAGAGAAATCTAAGCAGAGTTTATGCAACCAGAAATACCTAGGGTAAATGATTAATGAAAACAGAGTAAGGCTCAAACAGGAAGATATCACTGTCATGAATACTGAAGAATGGCAATCCAGCAGTATATAAAGCATGACCAATATAATGCCTTGGACCTTCTCTTTTAGTTTACAATTACAGTTTTGTTTATGTAGGATGCAGACTGAGCAGGTAGGATATTAGTTTTTTCCCTTGTCTTTGTCTGAAACACTGAGGGCAATGTCTTTTGTTGAATATTTTAAATCTGTATAAATGTTATGACTGTACATATAGCAAATGATAAGGAGAGCTAAAAATATAGAATATTAGTTCCTAGAATGTCCAACAGAGGTGAGCCAAGGGAATTGTGGCAAGTTGGGAAATGGTTTTCCAATCAGAAACATCAATTAATTTATTTATATAAGAAAACCATGAGAAATAAGTGAATTACTGGTGTTGATATTGTTAGTTAATAGCAAAGAACAGGGATGTTAGGAAGAGGAAAAGGAACAAATTTAGAGGAGGAGGAGGAGAAGGCAGTGCCACCATTAGTATTGTATATTCACTTTTCCCATTAGTTAGATGGGCTATCTGTTGTTGGGAATTAATAATAATGGTACACCCCTCCTACGTGATGAATGGAATAACCTAGTTGCTATAAGTAAAGAGAAGTACGTGAAGTACCAGAGTACATAGTAGGTGGTGAGAGATAGTCATGTCTATACTGGTTTTACTAAGTATACTGTATACCGAAGTGGGCGTTATTAATAATCCAACATTAAAAGGATTATAACAGTGGCAACGAGGATAAACCAATTCACGTGGAGTTAATAATAGAAACTCTAAGAGGAGTTAATAAACTCACAAAGTTTTGTTGTGCAAATTTTACAAAAAAAATCGTGATACAACTGCAACAGCAACAACAGAAGCAACAACAATAACAAATAATATTACAGCAACAGCTGTTGCAATTACTGAAGTCATCAGGAAAATCAGAAAAAGAGTTCTTGCCAGACTATGTCGTGAACTCCATAACAGAGTTCAAATACTAACCTGATGAAGAGTTGCTATCGAAGCATACTACAGAAGATATGAAGAAATCTTCAAGAAAGAATGTAAAGATTGGGACGAGATGAAAATACACTTAATCTTGAGAAAACTAGCAGCAACAGAACATGAATGATACAGTAATTATGGACTCCTAAGAAAACCTTCAGACATAAACTTTAATGACACAATAGATATATTGTGTAAAAGTTTCGGTGAAAAAAGTTCATTGTTCAACACATGTTGGAAGTGTCTGAACAAAGAGAAAAACAAAGACAAGGACTACATCAGATATGCTGATAGAGCAAACAGGAAGTATGAGAAGTTTAAGCAGGATGAATTAACACCAGATAGGTTAAAACGCCTGATTTTTACACAGGGACTTACTGCTGAAAAGAACACAGAAGTTAGATCTAGAATTCTCACAAAGCTGGAACAAAACCAGGATGTAACCCTACACAAAGTATCAGAAGAATGTGAAAGGATAGTCAAATTCAGACACGACACCAAGGAAATTGAAGGTAATGATTATTTCCAGGTAAATCAGGAAATAAACACATTTTGCATGTGGAGGTATACACCTGAGGAAAAACTGTCCATTTAAAAAAGCGGAGTGCTTTCATTGTGGTAATATAGGACATATAAAGATGCATAGTAGAACAAAGATTACAAAACATCAGAACAAAGGAAACAGAATAAATAGTATTTCATCAGAAGAAATTGGTAATATAACGATGAAGAAATTCATGAAGGTGAAAATCAGAAATATATTTGTTAAAATGCAATTGGACACTGGTAGTGATATTACCATTATAAACGAAAAAAAAGTGGAAATATATTGGTACGCCAAAAATAAATAAATCAAAAAAAAGTAGCACATGGTGTTTCAGGAAAAAGATATTTTTTCGATGAATTCATATGTAATGTAACATGTTGAGGTCAAACGAAAAAGGCTACGATATATATGTGTGGAATAGTGAAACTGTATACCCCTCCCGGTAAAAAGTGGTAGGAAGCAGCCATTATAAATAGACCAGTAGCTAGTTGTCAAGAAAGAGTTGAGATTCAACAGTTCTAGTCAGTGTCTTCGGGAGTTATCAGCGATAGTAAGACAGAAGTTATTCCAGTACAAAGAGATACAAGGGTATCCAATGACTAGTAACTATTGTGGCTACTAGCATAAAACAGCAACTACAGTACAATGGCAGTCATACATCACACCAGCAGGAGGAACCCACTTTACAACAGTGCAAACAGGGAAAAACAAATTTACAGAGTGAAAAAAAAAAGCAACTATACAGAGAGTTTAAACTAATTCACGTGGAAAATTAAATAACTCGACAAAAAAGAAATAAAAAAATCTTGTTGGGCAAACTTACGAAAATTGTAAAATATGGAAGACTTATTAGCCGGGGTAGTTGAGTTGCAAAAGCAACAACTCAAGAAACGAGAACAACAAGGATTGCAGCAGCAAATGTTACAACTATTAAAGTTGATAACCAGACCAGAGAATACATTTTTACTTAACCATGTAGCAAATTCCATAAGTGAATTCAAATATGACCTCGAAGAAGGAGTAACCTTTGAGGCTTACTTTCGAAAATTTCAACAAATTTGTGAAAAAGAATGTCAGGATTGGACGGACGAAATGAAAACGCATCTAGTTTTAAGAAAACTAGTGACAGCAGAGCATGAGAAGTATAGCAACTTCATATTGCCAAAGAAAGCATCCAACATAAATTTTACCAACACAGTTGACATTTTGTGCAAAATGTTTAGTGAAAAGAGCTCACTGTTTAGTACTAGATGGAAATGTTTAAACATTGTATGTTTAAACAAAGATGAAGATTCCGTTATTTACACAAAGTCAACAAAGAATGTAAGAGATTTAGGCTGGATATGCTTACTCCAAATTCTTTCAAGTGTTTGATTTTTGCACAAGGATTGACAGATAAAAGAGATGTAGAAATCTGAATGAAGAGTCTAACAAAACTGGAAATGAACCCGTATTTGACATTGCAGTGACTGTTGGAAGAGTGTGACATGATATTAAAATTAAGGCATGACACGGAAGAAATTTAATGGAAAGAGTATTTTCACATGAGACTAGTACAAGAAAGTCGGAAGGCAAAAAAGTGTTGCAGGAAAAATGGAAAAAATACTGGGATGTAAATCCATGTATGGCATGTGGTAGTATGCACCTGATAAAAGACTGTCTGCATAAAAAAGCAAAGTGTTATTGCTGCAGGTTTACAGGACATATAAAATCGCACTGCAAAATTAGAATGATAGGAAAATGGAACAAACAAGAAAAAATAAATAGTCTGCCAGCAGAAAAAGTTGTGATTAGAACAAACAGAAAATTCATGAATGTGAAAATTGAAACCACTAGCATCAGAATGCAGTTACACACAGGAAGTGACATCACAATCATAAATGAGAAAACATAGAAACAAATGGGTAAACCAAAATTATGTAGTCCAAACAAAATAGCGTATGGTGTTACAGGAAGAAAATTATATTTCACAGGTGAATGCGTTTGTAATATAATATTCAAAGGCTGAACCAAAAAAGTGAATGTTTATGTGTCAGAAAAATCCATGAATTTATTTGGCACCGAATGTATGGAGAAATTTGATTTAAGGGATACATCCATAAGCATTTTGTACAATAACGTAAATGGAGCAGTCAAATGATCGAATGAGGTCAATGAACTGAGACAAAAAATATAAGTTTGGAAGGTTTAGGCTGTTTCACAAAAACAAAAGCAAGGATAGCTATCAAAGAAAATTCAACACCTATTTTCAGTCCCAAACGGAATGTGCCATTTGCAGCAGTAGACCAGACCAATAAAGAACTAGAAAGGTTGGAAAACCTGAATATAATTGAAAAGATTAACCATGCAGACTGGGCAGCATCGGCAGTCTATATTAAAAAAAAAAAATTTTTTAAAAAGCTGAGAGTATGCACAGACTTCTCAACCAGATTAAATGACTGTTTACTCACACACAATTACCCACTACCAAGCCCAAAAGAAATATTTACTAAACTAAATAGAGGGAAAATCTTCTCAAAGTTAGACCTCTCAGCATCATACTTTCAGATTCAGTTAGAGGAAGACTGCATACATCTACTAACAATTAACATGCACCGTGGATTGTACAAGTTCAAACAACTGCTATTCGGAGTAAAAGTGGCACCCACCATATTCTAACAAATAATGGATGTGATGTTAAGTGAATGTATCGTCACCATCACATACCTCGATGACATTTTGATAAAGTGCGAGTCTCGGGTGCAACAAGTCGAACACATAAAGAAAGTATTCAAGAGAATAAGTGAATACAGACTAAAATTGACAAAAGAAAAATTTTTGATGGAAAAAATAAAATACCTAGATCAAGTAATCGACGAAACTGGATGTAGACCAGACCCATCAAAGGCAACAGCAATATGAAACGTGCCACCCCCAATGACTGTGACAATGCTACGAGCATTCCTAGGCTTGGTAAATTCCAAATATACATTCCAAGTATAAATTCCAAATATACATAAGGTAAAGGCGCCACTTAATGAATTACTAAAAACAAATGCCAAATTGGTTTGGACAGAGAAATGCCAGAAAGCCTTTAACAAGTTCAAAGATGTGATAACTTCAGGCTTGTATCTTATGCATTTCAACCCAAAGTTAGAGATAATATTAGCTACAGATGCTAGCGAGTATGGGAAAGGAGTCATACTCCTTCACAAGGATAACGATGACAGGAGAAAGGCCATAGCTCACACATCAAGGACATTATTGCTGGCAGAAAAGAGCTATAGCCAGATTGAAAAAGGGGCATTAGCTATTACATTTGGTATGAAAAAGTTCCACGGGTTCATTTACAGCAGATGTTTTTGGTTGCAAATGGACCATAGACCTCTAATAATGATATACAGATACAAGAAGGAATCCCAACACATAAGGCAAACAGACTGCAATGGTGGGGTACCCTTCTATTAAACTACAATTATGGAATGGAATATCTGCCTTCAAAAGAGTTGGGACATGCCGATGGTATGTCTTAACCTAGTCACTATCATCATCATCATCATCATCGTTTAACGTCCGCTTTCCATGCTAGCATGGGTTGGACGATTTGACTGAGGACTGGTGAAACCGGATGGCAACACCAGGCTCCAGTCTGATTTGGCAGAGTTTCTACAGCTGGATGCCCTTCCTAACGCCAACCACTCAGAGAGTGTAGTGGGTGCTTTTACGTGTCACCCGCACGAAAACGGCCACGCTCGAAATGGTGTCTTTTATGTGCCACCCGCACAAGCCAGTCCAGGGGCACTGGCAACGATCTCGCTCGAAAATCCTACAGGAGCCAGTCAGGCGGTACTGGCAACGGCCACGCTCAAAATGGTGCATCTCATGTGCCACCCGCACAAGAACCAGTCCAGGGGCACTGGCAACGATCTTACTTGGCTTGCCGGGTCTTCTCACGCACAGCCCATTTCCAAAGGTCTCGGTCCGTAGTCATCGCCTCGGTGAGGCCCAATGTACGAAGGTCTTGCCTCACCACCTCAGCCCAGGTCTTCCTGGGCCTACCTCTTCCACGGGTTCCCTCAACTGTTAGGGTGTGGCACTTTTTCACGCAGCTATCCTCCTCCATTCTCACCACATGTCCATACCAGCGCAATCGTCTCTCTTGCACACCACAACTGATGCTTCTAATGTTCAGCTTTTCTCTCAAGATACTTACACTCTGACGGGTATTCACATTGACATTACACATCCAACGGAGCATACTGGCTTCATTCCTTGCGAGCTTACGTATGTCCTCAGCAGTTACAGCCCATGTTTCACTGCCATGTAGCATGGTTGTTCGTACGCATGCGTCATACAGTCTGCCTTTTACTCTGAGTGAGAGTCCCTTTGTCGCCAGCAGGGGTAAGAGCTCTCTAAACTTTGCCCAGGCTATTCTTATTCTAGCAGCTACACTTTCAGCGCACCCACCCCCACTACTAACTTGGTCGCCCAGATAGCGGAAGCTATCGACTACCTCTAGTTTTTCACCCTGGAATGAGATAGAAGTTGTTTCCTGTTTGTTTGCAGTCTTTATTGCACCTGAACATCTGCCACAAACAAAAACTAACTTGCTAGTTAACCTGCCTTTGATGTTGCTGCACCTCTTATGTGTCCATAGCTTGCACCGGGTACATCTTATAGAGTTACTACCTACTCCTTTTCTACATACTGAGCAGGGCCATCTACCTGAAGGGGTTTGTGTTTTATCTACCTTCCTACTTATTAGGATTTTGGTTTTAGCTAGGTTGACTCTAAGGCCCTTCAATTCTAGACCTTGCTTCCACACCTGAAACTTCTCCTCTAGTTCTGATAGTGACTCCGCAATTAGGGCAAGGTCATCAGCATAGAGGAGCTCCCAGGGGCAACCTGTCTTGAACTCCTCTGTGATTGCCTGGAGGACTGGATAAAGAAAAATATGTGAAGTACCAGAGTACACGGTAAGAGATAGTCATGTCTTTACTGGTTTTACTAAGTATACTGCATACCAAAGTGGGCGTTATTAATAATCCAACATTGTAATAATTATAACTATCATAGTCAGAATTAGCTCTTATTCAGACTTTCAGGTAGGAGTTCACAACTTTCTCTTATGTTCCTTTTCTACATCAGGATACCATTCCTAATTTCAATCACTTTACAAAGTGTAATCAGTTTCTTTTATTGTAGCACCAGCACTTCAAAGGTTGTCCTCAACAGGACTAAGGAGTCCTCTCTACCCTACATTGTCACCATGTATTCTTTCACCTGTACCAGAGTTCCTTTTCAGGATAAACTAGAACAGTCCCTCTTTCTAATGTTGTCTCTATGCATTCATTCCCTTCCTTCCTACACATCAGGATAAGAAAAGAGTCAGAGCAGAGGGGGTGGTAATGGAAGAGATGAACCAGAGTGATGACAAACAATAGAAAAGAAAGATGGAAGGAAAGGAGGAGGGAGGAACAACTAAATGATGGTTATAGATAATGAGATTGGATACAAACAATATGACCAAGAGGCCATTAGAAGAGGGAGTGGCAAAAGAGAACTGAGGTGATAAAGTGAACGCAATGAAAGAACACTAGTGTGGTATAGATGAGGATGTGTGGTAAGCGAGAGAGAGAGAGAGAGAGAGAGAGAGAGAGAAAGAGAAAGAGAGAGAGAGAGAGAGAGAGAAAGAGAAAGAGAGAGAGAGAGAGAGAGAGAGAGAGAGAGAGAGAGAGAGAGTGTGAGTGTGTGTGTGTGTGTGTGTGTGTGTGTGTTACATGGTGTATTGTGATAAATTTTAACTTATTAATTAAGAAAAAATAGTTTTGAAAAAGAATTTCTATCTTATCACAAATATGTTTCAAGGTCTATAATAACTCAGTGGAATTCATCAATGAAATATAATACAGATTATTTTTAATTAGCTGGAATTATGCCACAGTTTATTATATTTACACACACACACACATACATTATACATGTATAATCAAAAGGAGGAGGGGTTATTCCACCTTGGAGCAAAGTATAACCAACTTAAGTAACATTAAACATTTAGTAAGCTAAGTTTCATTTGGTTCAATTATTAGTTATATAGCAGAACCAAACTCATATTAAGAAAATATGTCTCAGCTAAAGTAGATTCATAAGCTACCTAGAAATGCAAACTTCAGAAAAATTAGAAATTAAAAACCATTTCAACTGAACTAGAATTAGCATTTATTTAGTTTTATTTTATTATCTTTTTTAGTAAAAGTGAATTAGTTTCCCTTAACTGTCACAAAATGAACAATGGATTTTGCAATATTTTTCAAAGGAGTTCCTTCCCTAAGTTCAAATTTCTTTTTCATAGTTTCAAAACTTATGTTGTAGATTCTATGTACAACACATTATTCTGAGAAAATTATGTAACATACTATTATCATTCTGTAACATACCATGATAGTGGTTAATTCAATATAACAACATACACAATTTTGTTGAACTAATGAACAAAGGAGAAATCAATACACCTCATAGAGTAAATATTCAATCTGAACTAAATTCCTTTGCTGCAACTAAATTATCACAGCACTCCATGCATGCATGCGTGTGCACACACACACACACAATTTAAGTGACAGGGCATGTGAGTTTTTTCACTTTACCAAAGCTGAGACCCAACACAATCAGAATTATGATCTTACTGTGGCTAAACACACCTATTTTCCCAGTAACAACCATTATGTTATTTTAGAATGAAAAATATTAATTTATAGAATTAAATATTACTCTAATTACTTGTGCCTGGTAATTAGAAATTAATAACTTTACTTCACAGATATTTGAATGGATATTAGTATGAACACATCAACTCATTGAAATATTAGCTCCAGCAGGGGCCACATTTGCAAATATATCTTCCCATCGAACATATTTGTGTGTCTGTAGACAAACACATAAGTGTGTGCATTTATATATAGATGTATATATATGGATGTATATACAGGGTGGGTGAGTGCAAAGGTAGGTATACAGTTGTGAAAAGGGAAAAGCATGTACAATGCTTATTTGTTTTTATCAAAAAAATTAAAAGTTAGCCTCATCTGTATATATAAAAGGCAGTGTGTGTGTGTGTGTGTGTGTGTGTGTGTGTGAATGTAATTTATGCACGTCCACAAATTAGCACGCATGTCGCTCCAATTTTAGGGGGACATTCGTCATGACCCTAGCTGCATTTTCGTCAACTTATTTTCCCCAGAGGCACCAGCGAATAGCAGTAAAAATAAATTTTCAATCAAAACTTTTAACAATTTTCAAGTTTAAGAAAACCACCATTGTTTACAAACAGGAGTTAAGTCCCCTTCTAGCAACGAGCAAGTTTTTAAGACTTTTGTTGTTTTTTTTACTATCGATGAAAAAAGTGTTTTGTTGATATATGGGCAACACACACGCACACATACGAACATGTATGCGTACAAGCAATGTATATGAAATTGGTGTACGTACATGCGTGTGTGTGTGTGTGTGTGTGTGTGTGTTGCCCATATACACACACACACACACATACTTAAGACTTAGTTGTGATCTGAACATAACCGCTTCTGACACAGAGAATCGGGAGCCCTTTTGGGCATTCTATTTTCCTTGCTGGAAGGGTTCCCAACCCATGGGCAAAGAGGAGTTAGATGATGGGGGTGGTGCTTTCAAAGGGCTGGCATGTGTAACCTGATCACCTCTGCCAATCAAACTCCCAACCCATGTGCTCCCGTCGCGACACTGATTCTGCCCAAATTTGATGTCGATGTTACTTAGTTTGGTTTGAAATAAAGAACTTGATTAGCTTAATAATCCTAACTTAATCCCAGGCAAAGCCGAGCTATACTGCTAGTGTTTGATAATTATCAGTGTCATTAATCATAATAATACATTTATCATAAATATAATAACACTTTTATCATAAATTTTTAATTTTTCGATAAAAGTAAATTAAGTAAATGAGTTTTGTGTGTATTTTCTTTTCCCATGGCTGTATACCTACTTCTGATCACACCCCAGTATATAGGTGTGTGTGTGTGTGTGTGTGTGTGTGTGTGTGTGTGTGTGTGTGTGTGTGTGTGTGTGTGTGTGTGTGCATGCGTGCGTGCGCGTGCGTGTGTGTATATGCATAGTATTCTTGTAATGAAAACTAAAAGGCAATTCACTCTTTACTGTTTGGGGATGTTAATTTGGAGCATCATAAGTAAGGCTTAGCCTATTCTTTGAACTTTGGAAGGCTCCAACTGAATCTTTTTTGTTTTTTCTCTGTCTGTTAGCCTATATCTTTCTGACATTTCAAAACCTTAGAAGTTTGTTCATAAAGAGTTACATACATACATACATACATACATACATACATACATACATACATACATGGGGATGGTCATATTTTTGGCCAATCAACCAGGTGCACTCTATGTGCTTGTTCTTCGCTTCATCTTTATTATTATTATTATTATTATTATTATTATTATTATTATTATTATTTCATTGTCCTTTATCTGAAGTCTTTTTTTGCACATCCTGTGACCTTTTCAATGACTCTACATCTCATGTGTCTCCTCCTGTCCTGTTTAGTCCATTCTGACAGAATGGACTAAACAGAACAGAATGTGTAGCAGGAGACTTCGGACAGAGAACCCTAAAATAATAATAATGAGGATGGAGTGAGTAACAGGCATGTGGAGTGCATCTGGTTTGTTGGCCAAAAGTGACCATCCCCAAATATAACAACATATATATGAATGTGTGTGTGCCACAGAATCTCCCTAAACTAAGCATTGTCTAAGCCTAATTAGGTTACCTATGAAGAAAACTAAACAATACCAAAGTAAGCAATCTCCACAAACAATGAATTTACAAACTTTGCATTTCACAAGAATGAAGGACAACCCAGAATTATGAGTCTAAGATATAAGAAATTCACAACTGAGCATAATATATGTGCACCCCCAACATCAGCTGCCCAAACAGATATCACTGTGGTTTTGACACCTGGGTAGTACCGTTCAATCTAGCATTGTCCACAGCATTAAAAATATAATATTCCAAAGTCTGCTTTGATATGACAGTAAGCTTCTGGCTAATTGCAATTCCGATCCCAGACTGGAATTACTTCTTACTTCTAATAATAGCCTGAAAAATGGAATATTCTTCACATCATTCATGATTATAGTAATATTATTGCTATTGTTATGATCATCATTACTACCATATGTCTGTCTTTTTCTTTATTCAATATTACTTTCTCTACAAAGATAGCATGCAGAACAAAATGCTGGCCTTGTGTCAAAATTTGAAACCAATATTACTTTCTCCACAATTTAAACTGTAGCAGTTTTAGCAAAAAAATTTTATCTCTATTTCATAATAACCTTTTGGCTGATTTCTCCTGCCACACTTTATATCATATAAAGAGAGGGGGAGACAGTAGCATGTAGAAAGTACCCACTACACTCTCGGAGTGGTTGGCATTAGGAAGGGCATCTAGCTGTAGAAACATTGCCAGATCAGATTGGAGCTCAGTACAGCTTCCTGGCTTGCCAGTCCCCAGTCAATCTGTCCAACTCATGCCAGCATGGAAAACGGACGTTTAACGATGATGATAATGATGATGATGATCTAGTGTTGTTACTACAGAAATGGTCAGAATCATTAGAAAATGGGGCTTTCGCATTCTTTAATGACACTGATAACATTGTGGGGATTACAGAGATCACAACACCATTTCTGGTCTAAGATGAAACTGTTTTCACAGAGGATAATAATGTTGTGAGGAGATAATAATGTTGTGAGGAGATAATAATGTTGTGAGGTGAGTCTCAGGTCAAATGTTCTGACTGATGAGAAAATAGTTTATAGAGGTGTGATAACAGAGAATGTTAAAGCTTCTGGCTACAGCCAGTATGGAGCATGGACATTAAATAATGATGATGATGATAATGTTTACAGAGATATGGTCAGATATAGAATATTACAACAGTTGGTGCTGGAAACTGGTATTAGAAGTTACCAGTATACTAAACAAAGTATCTAAAGAAAAAGAAAATGATTTTAAATCACCAAAAACAAACAATACAAATCTGAGACATTTATTTTGCTTGGTTTTGAAGCTCCACCCCAAGTATCTAGCAAGTTTACCCATCTACAATGATGGAGGCATAAAATGAGGGAGGGAAGTCATAAAGGCAGTATGTATTGAGAAATGTGTCAATGGACTTGATAGATTACTGGGTGATGTCTTAGAGAAATTAGATTATTGTTGGTGATACAGCATTCTATTGCAGCTATATGACATGTATTTGCGACTAAGTGATGTGATGACGATTCACTCCCGAACTGAAATAGGCTCCCAGCCTCTGTATCATGAATGGTTACGTGAATCACTCCTAATGAAAGCCAGAGCTTCTTTTGACCACTACATAAAAAGTATTAAGAAAAAAATGTTATTTAGATATATCTTTATTTTAGTTGTTTACACTATTTTATACTCTTATACATTCAAAGTTCACAAATTTCCTTATTTAAATTATGAATCACATTCCTTTCGATAATATCAATATGATTACAAAACTTCTTTGTGGACAATATTTTCTGTTTGGTTGGCACTAACATACTTTTTGATTTTTTAATGCTAAAAACCTTCCTGGTGACTGTCTTTGTAATCCCCAAAAATATCGTAACCAATGGTCCAGCTGTCTGGCCATGAAGAGGAAAGACAGACACACAGACATAATGCCCATTATAGTAAGATAGCAAATCTGCCCATCTACAATGAGAAATAAGGGGATAGGTAGTATTGCAAATCTAAACCCTTTAAATTCACGAATTATATGGGGGTGGGAGGGATCCAGAGTTATTCCTCACCACCGGAATTTTAACAAAAAAAAATCAAAGGTGATTTATTTATACAAAACTCAATATCCACAAAATTAACATACTTTATCACTTTTTTTTTTTTTTTTTTCCACTAAAAACCTTGATTACCTCCTTCATAATCCTGAAAAGCATCATGACCATTGGTCCAACCATTTGACCGTGAAGAGTGGACAGATGGACATAACACCCATTATAGTAAGATACTAAACAAAGTATCTAAAGAAAAAGAAAATGAATCTAAAAATCACCAAGAACAAATAAAACAAATCAGAGACATTTATTTAGCTTGGTTTTGAAGCTCCACTCCCAGTATCTTATTTGCATTTATTTTATTAATTTCAGGAGGGTAAAACCTAAAGTCATCTCTAATGCAGTTTGAACTCAGAAACTGTAGGTTCAACCAATTCTGCCACAGTCTGACTAAACAAGTGGTTTCCCAATAAATTAGTTATAGAGGTAGAGAGGGAAGGAGGAAACAATTTAGCTGTAATTAAGTCTCTCTAAACTAAGATTGGTTGATTTAGTAAAATTAAATAAAACATACAAGCTTTATCAGTACTGCATCATGTAGAATCCTCTCCACTAACAACATCAAATGCAATTAATTGCACCAAGAATGTTGCTATTGTAGTTAGAGAGAGACAAAGAGTAAGATTTGCCAATGTTCTGCGCCGTGAGGACCAAAGACTCGAGGTATTTCGTGTTGCAAGACAGTGTAGGAGAGAGAATAGTGATGTTGTAGGAGAGAAATGTGTTCGCATGGATGATGGTACGCTTGCATTAAATGAGGATGCAAAGAAAGAGGTCTGGAGATGCCACTACGATAGATTGCTTAATAAAGAGAATGAATGGGAGAAAGAGAGCCTGCCTTATGTCGACCCAATAGAGGGACCAGCTATCCGAGTTGATAGTACCAGGGTAGATAAAGCAATTAAGAGTATGAAGACCGGGAAAGCCCCCGGCCCATCAGGAATCACTGCAGAGATGCTCAAAATATCTGGCAGTGTTAGCTATAGCCTAGTCACCCGTATTACGAACCAGGTGATACACGAAGGAGTCATACCCTATGACTGGTGTAGCAGCATCATAGTCAACTGCTACAAAGGTAAAGGGGACGCTTTAGATACAAATAATTACAGAGGCATCAAGCTGTTAGATCAGGTTATGAAAGTTACAGAGAGGGTCATAGCCCAACTAATTAGGGAGCGAATCAATTTAGATGAGATGCAGTTTGGGTTCGTGCCAGGTAAAAGCACTACTGATGCCTTATTTCTAGTGAGACAGTTGCAAGAGAAATACCTAGCTAAGGATAAACCTCTGTACCTGGCTTTCGTTGACATGGAGAAAGCCTTTGACAGGGTCCCCCGATCCCTTATCTGGTGGTCAATGAGGAAACTTGGGATAGAAGAATGGTTAGTGAGAGCTGTGCGAGCCATGTACAGAGATGCTGCCAGTAAGGTGAGGGTTGGAAATGAGTACAGCAATGAATTCCGGGTAGAGGTAGGGGTCCACCAAGGTTCCGTCCTCAGCCCCCTATTATTTACCATAGTCCTCCAGGCAATCACAGAGGAGTTCAAGACAGGTTGCCCCTGGGAGCTCCTCTATGCTGATGACCTTGCCCTAATTGCGGAGTCACTATCAGAACTAGAGGAGAAGTTTCAGGTGTGGAAGCAAGGTCTAGAATTGAAGGGCCTTAGAGTCAACCTAGCTAAAACCAAAATCCTAATAAGTAGGAAGGTAGATAAAACACAAACCCCTTCAGGTAGATGGCCCTGCTCAGTATGTAGAAAAGGAGTAGGTAGTAACTCTATAAGATGTACCCGGTGCAAGCTATGGACACATAAGAGGTGCAGCAACATCAAAGGCAGGTTAACTAGCAAGTTAGTTTTTGTTTGTGGCAGATGTTCAGGTGCAATAAAGACTGCAAACAAACAGGAAACAACTTCTATCTCATTCCAGGGTGAAAAACTAGAGGTAGTCGATAGCTTCCGCTATCTGGGCGACCAAGTTAGTAGTGGGGGTGGGTGCGCTGAAAGTGTAGCTGCTAGAATAAGAATAGCCTGGGCAAAGTTTAGAGAGCTCTTACCCCTGCTGGCGACAAAGGGACTCTCACTCAGAGTAAAAGGCAGACTGTATGACGCATGCGTACGAACAACCATGCTACATGGCAGTGAAACATGGGCTGTAACTGCTGAGGACATACGTAAGCTCGCAAGGAATGAAGCCAGTATGCTCCGTTGGATGTGTAATGTCAATGTGAATACCCGTCAGAGTGTAAGTATCTTGAGAGAAAAGCTGAACATTAGAAGCATCAGTTGTGGTGTGCAAGAGAGACGATTGCGCTGGTATGGACATGTGGTGAGAATGGAGGAGGATAGCTGCGTGAAAAAGTGCCACACCCTAACAGTTGAGGGAACCCGTGGAAGAGGTAGGCCCAGGAAGACCTGGGCTGAGGTGGTGAGGCAAGACCTTCGTACATTGGGCCTCACCGAGGCGATGACTACGGACCGAGACCTTTGGAAATGGGCTGTGCGTGAGAAGACCCGGCAAGCCAAGTAAGATCGTTGCCAGTGCCCCTGGACTGGTTCTTGTGCGGGTGGCACATGAGATGCACCATTTTGAGCGTGGCCGTTGCCAGTACCGCCTGACTGGCTCCTGTAGGATTTTCGAGCGAGATCGTTGCCAGTGCCCCTGGACTGGCTTGTGCGGGTGGCACATAAAAGACACCATTTCGAGCGTGGCCGTTTTCGTGCGGGTGACACGTAAAAGCACCCACTACACTCTCTGAGTGGTTGGCGTTAGGAAGGGCATCCAGCTGTAGAAACTCTGCCAAATCAGACTGGAGCCTGGTGTTGCCATCCGGTTTCACCAGTCCTCAGTCAAATCGTCCAACCCATGCTAGCATGGAAAGCGGACGTTAAACGATGATGATGATGATGATGATGATCAGATAAATTAGGTAAGCTAAAGTCAAAGTGCAAGTTATGACTGAGTTTATGTAAATAAAATGTTAAGTAATACAAACAAAGACATCAGATCCAAATATCACCAATTGTTGAAGTAATGTTTAACAGCACAGTCTGTTTTATCAATAACACTGTAAGGGAAGAGAATTAAATACAAAAAAAATTCACTTTTAATGATTATAGTCAAAGATGAGGAGACAGTGATCACATGACAACAACAAAATCATGAATGAATGTAGAATTATATCATTAGGGTTAGTAGAGAGTAAAAGATTGTGACCGGTGAAAAGATAGAGAAGGGTAGAATGTGATGAATTGAGAAAAAGTGACAAAAAAGACAACATAACATTGAGAGTGGGGTATAAAATACTAGTGACACTGAGGTCAGTTAATTGCACCAAGAATAATGTTACTGAGATGGTGGCAGCAGTAGTGGAGTTAACAATGAAATATCATATCAGAAAAACTTTAGCCATCTAATATTACATTGCCAACATTTAAGGCCTAAAAGCAAACAACATATCAAATGAAAAAAGAAATGTTCAAATGATATTTGTTAAACAAGAGGGTTTTTTTTTTTTTTTTTTTTTTTTTTTTTTTACAAAAAAGATAATTAATGTACCACAAGATGAATGGGTGGAAAACTGGGCAGTAGCACCCCTACCTCTTCAAGACATAGGGAATTTACAAGGGGGACAGCAAATGTCAATGAGATGCTATGGAGGTATTGGGGGTTCAGAGGGGCTGTGATCTTTCTGAGAAATGAAACATTCAAACCCTGAACAACAATACCATATTTTAGACATTTTCCCAAAAAGTCTTTGGTGGAATTAAAATACAAGTTAAACATTATGTTATCAGTGAAAAAAAAGTCCAATCCATGCCAGCATGGAAAGTGGATGCTAAATAATGATGATGATATACAAAGGTTTAATATTATTCTATTCTGTATTTCTATTCTGTGTTTTCTGTATATTCTATTCTGTGTTTTCTAACATAGGAAGCAGCAATCCATGCAAATATGTAAAATGAGGACACATGCTAGACGGGACAGGATAAGAAAACATGGTTAATAGAGCACTGCACAAAAGTAGTTTGTGTTTAATTAGTTGTTCTCTCTCTCCTTCAAAACATACCAAGAATGTAAAGGAGGTGGTTGTAAAACACTATTTGGTGAAAGGACACACTGACTGCATTCAATGACCATCACAGTTTAGAATACAGGAGAGGTAGACAATTCATTATAAAGTTATGTTCATGCCATTCCCAAATAGTGACCTAAGTTAAAACCTTCTATCAAAATTACATGTTAATTTATCTTCCAAACCAAAGCTTAGACATGACAGTTATTTTAATAAATCCTTCATTATTTTCCAAATTAATTGAAACAAAAGCATTGCATTTCAACAGAAACATCATAATAAAAAGGTTAAAGTGATAACATACATTCACACTTAACTTGGAGCAATGAGAGAAGAGAATACTTTCAGTGAATAAATATAATTTAAACAAAGATCTAAATGAATCAATATTATATGCCTGTGTGTCTAGCCTCTTGTCTTTAACATTAACCCCTTCTGATACCAACCTACCTGAGAGCATCCTAGCTGCTACGATACAAACTACATGTTTTTAAAGTGATCTTAATTCAAATTTCTCAAGATTTTATGTTAATTTGTTTCTAAATACCAACTTAATAATGAGAGTAATTTTCCTAAGTTCATTATTTTCAAAATTAATTGAAACAAAGTCAGTGTATTTCAACAGAAATGTGGTAACAAAAGGATTGATGATGTTAATCTATTGGAAAATGGTGGAAGTAAATTTATTGCTATATTACAATATAATATCCAGTGATGGAAACGCAATTCATTTTCAGTTGTCCAAATAATTTGTCTTTTATTTGAAAAGAGTAAAATCAAATTATTTTTTAACACAGTGTGTGTGTGTGTGGGGGGGGGGGTATGTATCAATATTTAATCAATCTTATTCACTACCCAACAAATCTTTTCCATTCACCAACCAGCCACAAGTTGTCTTCTATCCTCTCCCCACCCTCATTCAAGAAGTGGTTGGAACCAGTTTAGAGCTGTAACAATTTCTGTTAATGATTATAAGAAATGCAATTTAAAAAAAATTTTCTTCCAATTTTAAAAGGTTCCAAACAGGTTTAAAAATTAAAGAAAACAATTATGTAAACCTTGCTGACCTAGGGTAACTGAAGTAGTGGAGGAGGGGTTATATCCAGAGGACTTTCACCAACTTTGATAAAACTTTAACTTTACTACACTTAGTACAAAGATAAACATAACAGGTTTTAGAGGTAAACTCAAATCACTTTGAGTATAGGGACAGGGGTGTCAAATAGAACAGGTAGGAAATATCAGCAGAGGGGAAAAGATATCAGAACATGAATAAAACTTTAAAAGGTTTGGAAATTGATGTAACAAAGTACAATTTTCAGCTTTTATTTCGCAATAAGTTTCATAAAAACTTTCCCTCCATCATTTCCAAGGCCATGATGGGAAAAAAAAAACAAGGAAGAGAAAAATCCCCACCAAAACAGAGAAATCCAACTTATATTGGCATCCTGATCCAAAAATCTGCCAATTATAGCCATTTATAATAGTCTGTTAAAATTTTACTGAAATGGTATCATGTCCCAAAATCTCAGGATTTATTTAGTTCTATACCTACTACAAATGCATCAAAACTGAAGTCCCTTTGGCTTGAACTTTTGGATTTAGCTACCTCTGAAAACACTGAAGAATTGACTGCTACATGCAACAAAATAGGTTTTACATAAATATTAAAAAATTACCAAAAAAAAAAAAGTTTCATTTTCAAGAACCTGAAAAAATAAGCAACTGCTATCCCATGGACACTATTAATTTGTGTAATTTGAAGATGATTATCACTTCAGTTTGAAAGATATTACATCACAAATATGGCTAATTATTCATTTAAGCCAATTAAGCAAGATTTTGACCAATTCACTGACTATTCAAATTGTCATATTTCCTAAAATATTCAACCAAATTTCACAAATGAGGTATCAAAATGTTTCATTTTGAATGCTCTCCAAGAAAAAGTATAATAGGAATTAGATTTAAATATTTTCAAAAATTCATAATGATACCTAATTAAAGTAAAGACTTTAAAAGGTCCACTCCATTGCACTGAACACGTGATCTGGATAGTGTAGTCCCACTACCAGCCTTTCTCTGGAGCTCTCTCACAGGGACAAATGTACCTAGGATTATATCAGAAGTAGTTTAAAGACTTCACTGGTGTAGCCCTACATCAACTGGAAGTCCATATTAATTTCAGGACTGGTTACAAGAGATGGTCAGCAACTTTAAAAACAGCAGTAACGAAAACTCAGGTATCAAAGGTAAGAAGATTGCAGTGCAGAACCCTCCTGACAACCTTCAGAAGGCCCTAACACTTCTGCATCTACACACTTGAACAGGTGAACCACCCTAAACTGACCAGAACAGAGTGCACATACTACTTTCAACACCTGTGAAAGGTCATGGATAATGTCCACAATATCAATTAAACATCCAAGACCCACCCATATGTAGAAAGAGTAGTGTGATACTACAGCTATATCAGGCCAAATAAAAAGAATTTCATGTTTGTTTATTTTTAAATGTAATCTAACACACACACACACACACACACACACACACACACACACACACACACACACACACACACACAATACAATACAATAAAATAAACTGAAAAAGTAAACTCTACACTGAAGAAAAGTGAAGATTCACGAAAAGTTCTCTCAGCAAATAAACACAAGAAAAGAAGGGGGAAAATTACATACAACTACAGAACCCATTTTGGTATTGATGTTTTTCATTACACTGCATTTGACGTCAGCCTCAATAATGTTATCTCATTGATCAACACATAATAAAAATTTCTTATTTAGTTTCTGTTATATCGACATGTGTTTAATATGGTCTATATATTAACAGATAACACATATCATCATCATCAGGATTCAAGTAGAGGTTTTAATTTACACCAATAACGTAAACAATATGGATGTCTTTGAAAATCTCAAGAATTTAACCTCAAGAATTTAACATTTACATAATCAGAAATGACTAAAGATGTTTAGAATGTGTGAAGAGAAAGCTTGAGGAGTAAGAAATGTCCTTGTTGGTATCAGATAATATGTGTCTAATATATGGAGTATTTGTAAACGATTGAATGTCAATCCTAATCCACTGAGTTTGAATATGTACCTTAGAGAGTTCAGGTCTCTTCTGCAGTTTAGAGTCTTCATTTCTCATGAAATGTGCTTTCACTATCTGGGGATCTGCAACATCAAAGTACCTTGCCAGTGTGTATGAAGTTTTCTATTTAAATGAAATATAGATCTAATATCAAATATTAGTTCACATCAGAACTTCATGTCCAAAAACTAAGCCAAACTCTAAACTGCAAATGAAGGCCAGATCCATAGAGGAACACATCTAATGTCAGTGACTACCTAAGAATAAAGTAGTTACTTAGTCGTTCTGATTCCCTATCACTTAATAAAATCACTCCAGCTGAGGATGTGGTTTCATCTTAAAGTTATTTTAAATGCATATTTCCTTGTAACAAGACACTCATTAGTTGTAAGCCCACTGAGGTTAACAACACTGATTGTCTCAGTAGGTATCACTATAGAATGCTGTACAATAGAGACAAGCACAGTTTGAACATGAAAAAAACATTTTTTTACTTTATGGAAATGCTGTCAAGTCCCAAAATCTCCTGATTTATTTATCTCCATACCTGCTACAAATGTGCCAAAACTCAAGTTTTTGTGGTTTGTAATTTTGGATTTAGCTTGGTCTGAAAACACTAAAAGTTGACCATTTGTTACATGTAACAAAAAAGGCTTTACGTAAATATTTAAAATGTTGCCACAAAAAATGTTTTCTTTCCAAGAACCTGAAAAAAGTTAAGCAACTACTATACTATGGTCACCATTATTCTGTATAATTTGAAGTTGATTATCTCCTCAGTTTCAAAGATATGACATCATAAATATAGCTATTTATTTATTTACACAAATTAGGCAAAATTTCAACCATTTCACTAACCATTCAAATTTCACAAATGAGGTATCAAAATGCCCCCCCCCACCCCCCACCGTTTTTTTTGGGGGGGGGATGCTCTCCAAGAAAAGGTACAGCAGAAGTTATATTTAAATATTTTCAAAAATTCATAGTGATACCTTGTCTCAGTCATGTTAAAACTGGATCAAGAATTTTTCATTGAGCTCCACTGCAGTCACCACAAAAGTAATATATGTTAAATATATACAAAGGTAATGTATGTAAAATACATACAAACACATCATTGTGATCACAATATACATTTTCTAACAAATTAAATGAAACTATTTCAATTCCTGTGACCTTCAAATTTAATATTAAATATTTTTCACTTCAACAAGTCATAACTTTAGATAAAGGCTCTCTCTCTCTCTCTCTCTCTCTCTCTCTCTCTCTCTCTCTCTCTCTCTCTCTTTCTTTCTTTCTTTCTTTCTCTCTCTCTCTCTCTCTTTCTCTTTCTCTCTCTCTCTTTCTCTCTCTCTCATTCAATTCCTATCCAAGTCCATTAAGAGATCATTTAATTGTCATTTGAACCTACAACTGCAAACATCTTTGATAAGATTTTTAAGGCATCTCTGTATGTCTTAAAATTAGCCAATAGTTCTGATCAAATAATTACTGATTATTAATTATAGCTGACTCACAGGAAAGAAGCTCTTAAAATCAATGACAAATATTGCTAGAGTTTATAACTATAATAAAGAAATATTTACCAAAATATTGATCACAGAAGTACCTCATTCTTGTTAAGAATTAATTTTAAATCAGTTCTCATTAGCTACTTACTGAATTCACCAATTGACTAATAATAATACGGAAACATCCCAAAACATAATATTAATATGATTCAAATAAGGAACAGATGACCTTCTTTTTCTCTCTTCAACCTAAAAACTAATTTCTATATTTTATGGTATTATCTCAAATATAATTCAAGGAAATAAACACACTAAGGTACCGTCAACTTATATAATTTGAGTATATTGAGGAAATATGATACCACACAAATGGGTAATTTTGCCCTTCTCTTATCACCCAAAAGACTTTCTGATAATTATCTACTTTCAAAAATGTTCAGGCTTAGTGATGTGAACCAAAACAATTTCTGCTATAGATTAACAGATGCATTCTCACCTGACAATTACATAGCACCATAAAGTAAAGTGTTTGTATTTATTTCTTTAGACTAACACAAAATACTGCAAAATGCAACACACCACACACACAAATAATAATTTTATCACATTTTTATGGCTGTTCAAAAATTCATCCAATTTTTTTGAAGTAGCAATTTCCTACATTGGTCAAATTCTTTGGCAAACAAATGGAATGTTTTGCACTCAAAATGTATTCTACTTTACTAAAGTTGTGAGGAAGTTTTCCCTGTCATAAACAAGCCACCATCATGGTCTTAACCCTTTCATATTCAGATTTACATAAATTAGGTCAAAATTTTAACCATTTCACTAACCATTCAAATTGTCATATTTCCTAAAATATTCATCCAAATTTCACTAATGAGGTATCAAATTTTTTTTTTTTTTTTTGATGCTCTCCAAGAAAAAGTACAGTAAAAATTAGATTTAAATATTTTCGATCATGTATTATTGTGTTTCCTTGCGATTTCAGTGGTGTGACTACCTATTTTTAGAATGACATTGCAGTGTAGGTGCGAGAGGCTTGATCTGGTCAGTTTTACCTTAGAACTAGTAGAATATTTGAACTGAGTATGGCCAGTTTAAATGCTAAAGGGTTAAACTATAAGTAAGGGCATCAACAACATTTTTAAATAAATTCTTCACTAGTAATTTCAGTATTTCATAAATTTTTGTTAGCAAAACAATTTTGAGTTTTAAATGATTTAAAACTGACTTTGATCAAAATATGAGTCCATGGATGTAATTAAAAAATAAAAACACCGCAAAGGTGTGTAAAACATTTTGCAGAGAATTTTCAAAGAGGAAACAACTAAAGTCTGAGATGGGGGTTAGTGTTGGCAATAAGGTTTAAGTAAATTTCAATAAAGTTTAGTGTGGCACACAAACTTATTCTGTGAATTTGATAAATGTATTTTCTAACTCTGAGGTATGTGCATCTCAGTATAATATAGCATTGTGAAAATACTATCAGATATTAAATGTGTGTGAGAGAGAGAGAGAGAGAGAGAGAGAGAGAGAAGGGGGGGAGCACGCATTTCTCACTTGGCACTCATTCAAGAAGCAGCATTACTTCAATATAAAAAATGCTTACAAGAAACTTAGAGTAACAGAAGAGTGAACAAGCAGCTTCAAATGACTATGTATGTGGGTAATAAAATGATTATTTGTGTGTGTGCACATGCATGCATGTATGTATGTAAAAAAATAAATGACAATGTGTGTATATCTCTAATAAACTAAATGACTATATGTGTATGTATGTAATGAAATAACTGTGTCCATGTATTTGCAATGAAATTAAAAATTGCCATCAGTTTTACAATCCTCCCCACTCTTATACTTTTATGATATTATTTACCATTCTGTGATAAATATTAAGGATTTGGAAGATATTTCCTAACAAAATCTGAAACAAAATACAAACAAAATATTTTCAAAATTAAATTTTTAAAAAAATATTGATCATTCATTGATGATTGTCATTTCCAATGTAAAAAATCAATAAAACTGTATCAATTAGATATATTGATAGATTAGATTCATTGCGTATTAACAACTACATTTAAAACAAATACAAAATCACTTTCTGAAATATTTTAATTAGAGAAAATTATCGGCAATTGAAGTGTTTCTGAGGGTTCCTCACCCTGACCCTTTCACATCAAAATGGTTTTAAATAGAAAGTCAAGTCTTAGAGATTCATGTAAGCAGCACTTGAAACTGTTTTGATAAATCTTTTAAAGATTTCACCTCTGACATAAGGCAGAACCAAGATGGCAACAGTATATTTATCATCATCATCATTTAATGTCCATCTTCCAAGCTGGTATGGGTTGAACAGTTTAACAGAAGCTGGCAAGACAGAGTCTTGCACCAAGCTTCACTGCCTGTTTGGCATGGTTTTTACAGCTGGATGCCCTTCTTAATGCCAACCACACAGGTGTGGTCATCAAGTAATTTCCTTGGAGGAAGGGATATCAGAGGAAGTGGCTTTGTGCCAGGTGATGAGAGGTAATAAAAATACATGGGGGGAGGCAACAATAGCAATGATACAATGAGCAGGGTAGGGAGAACTGGATTGAGCTGCAAGAGTGAGGAGGGAGAGATAAGCACAGTGCATGAAAAAGAGATGTAGTTTGGTTCATTGGAGCAGGGTGTTGAAAACTTAATACTGCATGTGGGTGGGACACACAGCACACCCAGAACTCAGTTTTGCTGAGGTGGGCAGGTCTTGTCAAGAACCATATATCACCAGACATCTCAGTCCATTATCATCTCCTCTGTGAGGCCCAATGTCTTGAGACTGGTCCTCACTACTTCATTCCATGTCTTCATGGGTTTCATTCTCCCAAAGGTACTATCCACTTTAAGTGATCAGCACTTCTTTATACAGTTGTCTTTGTTCATAAGCATCCCATGTCCAAACTAACAATCTTTTCTCTTGTATGCTGCATCTGATTCCTTTACTCTGAGCACATTTGCACTCTGTCTTTGATGTACCTTGATGTTGCATAGCCATTGGAGCATATTAGCTTCATTCCTCTCCAGTCTATATATGTCTTCTGCATTCAGAGCCCATGTCTCACTACCATAGAGTGTAGCTGTTCATACACAAGCATCATATGACCTGCCTTTCACTCTGGGAGAGAATCCTTTTGTTGCCAATGGAGGTAATAACAGCTCTCTGAACTTCTAC